>NC_061118.1:111774341-112057005 GCF_002878395.1 Capsicum annuum | reverse complement strand
AAGTAATAATCTCGAAGGCTAAATAAACTAACACAAATCTGTAAAATGAGTGGAAGCTCAAGGGCATAATCCTAGAATGGGCCAATCTTGATACCTTTATATGTAGGGAAAAGGCATAACATAGGCCGATCCCAATGTTCATATGTTGGTGGTAGCTCAGGGGCATAAGCCTAGGATGGGTTGATCTCAATTTTTCTATTTACCATTGATCAGATGGTCATTTGCATTATATCGCTTCCAAATATTATGAAGTATAAAAGGTAAAAATTAATAAATGAATGTAATGTATGTAGTCCCACAAATATCAATAAAGGTGGTCTACTAGTACTACTTATATTTTCATTTATGATTTTTATTGAGCTCTTGTATCATGTGTTGTTATCTTCAGCCTTACATATTCAGTACATATTTTGTATTGATGTCCCTCATGATGGACCTGTATTTCATGCTACAGGCATAGGTGCTTCAGCTAATTCACCTCGCTAGTAGGAGTACAGGCTATTTAGTGACTATTGGTATGCTCTAGGTTGATTCAGAGATTTTTGAGTCTGTTCCATATAGTTTGGTATTGTCAGTAGTCAAGAGTAGGGTGGGGGTTTCTCCCGACCCTAACTAAGTCTATGCCTCTTTTATAGTCTTTGTAGGCTAATGTAAAGTTCAATATGGTAGTGTCTTGTATTTTAGATATTATGGCTCCTACGACCAAGTCTTATATATATAATCTTGTGCTTGCCTACGTAGTTATTCTCAGTGATACCTTATATCATAATTGTCAGAAAATTTTGTTTTCATAGTTACAAGCATGATAAGTACAAGGTTATGGATTGGTTTTCTCGGGCCTTCATGCCTACGGGTGCCTGTCCGCCTCAATGGGATTTGAGACCTGACAAAAGTGGTATCGGAGTAGGTCATCCTAGGATATCTACAAAGTCGGGTCTACGTATAGTCTTTCTTGTCGGTGTGTTTTCCACCTTATCTATAAACAAGAGTCTATGGGCATTTAAGGGTCTTTTCTTTTTTTTTTTCACATCTTAGATCATGCAATAGAGCCCATGTCGTAGGTGAAATCATATTGACCACTAATTCTATTTTTTCTCTTATTATAGTAAAGATGTCGGCTAGAAGGATTAAGAATATAGGTAAGTGAATATTTATGGCTACCAGAGAAGGGACCAGCAAGTCATCACCTAGGCAAGTTAATCAAAGTGAGGCTCAAGTTGAGTTTGTATCACAAATTTCTTCTACTCCTCAATCTCTAGAAGAGCTAAGGAGGAGAAGAACCGCATCCTCAGAACCACCTATTAATGCTACTGATCAAGATCTAAGGAATGCGGTGCAATTATTGGCTTGTATAGTTAGTGGACAAGATCAAGGACAAACTATTCCAACCACAAGGTATATTGTTGCAAATAAGGAAGCTAGACAACGGACACATGATTTCCTTAAGCTAGATACTCCCACATTCACCGTATCAGATATTAATGAACACCCACAAGACTTTATTGATCAAATCCAAAGGGCTCTAGATGTCATGCATGTATTGAGTAAAGAGATAATTGAGCTGGAAACATATAGATTCAAAGGAGAGGCTATATTTTGGTATGAAGATTGTAAATTATCTAGGGGTATTGATGCACCTTCATCTACTTGGAAATAGTTCAAAGAGCCATTTCTTGATCATTAAGTTCCATTTGAGATCCAAGAGGCTCATGCAGATCAATTCTTCAATCTTTGCCAAGGAAATATGAGTGTGAGAGAGTATAAACTCAGATTTAACTCTTTGGCTAAGTATGCCCCTTATATAGTAGCTACTATGGATGATAGAGTTCATCGACATATGGATAGATTGGATCTATATCTGGTTAGAGATTTTACTATTGCTGCTTTGAACAAAGACATGGACATAGCAAGGATACAAGCTTTTTCACAAAAAATAAAGGATCAAAGGGAAAGAAGAAGGGCACCAGAATAGGAAAGAGTGTATTCTAAGAGGGCCAGATCTAATGGGGAAGTTTATGGCATCCCCAGGAGAGTTTAGTCCTTGGTTTTCTAATAGACCGCCTAGGCCATTATTTTCTTATCCCGCAGCTAGTGCTCCATCACGGTTTCAAGGGTCCAAGGGAAATTAGTTTGGGGAAAGAAGTGAGAGTTAGAGTTCATGAGAAATGAGGTATCTAGAGTAAGGGATTATGAACCAAATAAGGCTACCTCGTCAGCTATGTAGATAATGTGGAAAGCTTCATTTAGGGGCATGTTGATTTTGGACAAATGCTTTATTTTTGTTTGGTACATCAGGGCATATGATGAGATAATGTCCACAAAGGGGAATAAGTGGTATAGGATGGCTTACTGGATCAACCATTGCATCATTATCATCGGTGCCTTCTTTAGGTAGGGGTGTACAGCCTATAGGTCATGGTAAAGGTGCTAAAGGAGCATCTAGCTCTAGTGAAGTTCAGAATTGTAAATATGCTCTAGTGGATCAAAAAAATTTAGAGGCTTATCCAGATGTGGTTACTGGTACATTGTCCATCTTTTTACATAATGTATATACATAAATTGATCCAGGTTCTACATTATCATATGCCACTCCATTAGTTGCAGAAAAGTTCAAACGAACACCAGAATTGCTAGTTAAGCCATTTAACTACGTCGGTTGGTGAATATATTATAGTTGGGAGAGTGTATCAAAATTGTATAATAGCTATTTGTGTTCGTGATACAATGGCTAACCTGGATGAGTTATAAATAGTATATTTTGATGCTATAATGTGTATAGATTGGTTGGCTTTTTGTTATGCCACAGTAGATTGCTGAACTAAGAAGGTCTATTTCTATTTTCCAAGAGAGGCAGTCCTTAAATGGAGGGGTAATATTGGTACACCAAGAGGTAAATTTATTTCTTATTTTAAGGAGAAAAGGATGACTTAAAAGGGTTACATATATCATCTAGTTAGAAAAAAGAATACAGCTGCGGTGCCAACAACTCTTCAAACTGTTTCAGTGGTAAATGAATTTCTCGATGTATTTCCTGAAGATCTTCTAGGTTTGACTCTAGAACAAAAAGTAGATTTTGGTATTAATGTGATTCAAGGCACTCAACCAATATCAATTTCTTCGTATAGAATGACCCCGACAGAAATATGGCAGTTGAAAGATTAATTGAAAGACTTTCAAGAAAAATGATTCATAAGGCCTAGTATATCCTCCTTGGGCGTGCAAGTGTTATTTGTGCATAGGAAAGATGGCTCATTAAGAATGTGTATTGACTACCGACAACTGTATAAGGTGATTATTAAGAACAAATATCCCCTTCCAAGAATTGATGACTTATTTGACCAGTTCCAAGGCACCAAGTATTTTTCAAAGATTGATTTAAGGTCAGGTTACCACCAAGTGAGTTTCAAAGAGAATGACATACCCAAGACAACCTTTCAAACATGGTACGGTCATTATGAGTTTTTGGTCATGTTCTTTGGGCTAACTATTGAGCCCACCACTTTTATGGATTTGATAAATAAGGTGTTTAAGTCATTCTTAGATATGTTCGTGATAGTTTATAGATGATATTCTAGTTTATTTGAAATCAATGGTGGACCATGCCAGTCAGTTATGAAAGGTGTTACAGATTCTTCGTGAGCGTAAGCTATATGCAAAGTTCTCAAAATGTGAGTTTTGGTTAAAGTCTGTGGCATTCTTGGGTCATATTGTATCTGATGAAGGAATAATGGTTGATACTCAAAATATAGGAGCTGTGAAGAAATGGCCAAGACCTATAATGCCTATGGAGGTTCCTAGTTTCCTTGGGTTGGTGGGTTATTATAGGAGGTTTGTTAAAGGTTTTTCTTTAATTTCTACACGTTTAACAAGGCTACCGGACAAAGCGTCCAAGTTTTAATAGAATGATGCATGTGAAGGGAGTTTTGAAGATTTGAAGAGTAAGCTAACTTCCCCACCTATATTGGTACTTCCAGAAGGCATAAAAGGGTATGTAGTGTATTGTGATTCTTCAAGAATTAGATTAGGGTGTGTGTTGATGCATCATGGTAAATTAATAGCATATGCCTTGAGAAAATTATGTCCACATGAGAAGAATTATCAAACGCATGATCTGGAGCTAGCAACAATTATATTAGCATAAAGGGTATGGTGTCACAACATATATGGGATTCATGTTGACATATATACTAACCACAACAATTTGCAATATATCTTTAATCAGAAGGACCTAAATTTGAGGCAGCAAACATGGCTTGAGCTGTTAAAAATTTATGATGTTGATATCTTGTGTCATCCAGGAAAAGCCGATGTAGTAGATGATGCATTAAGTAATAAGGCTATGGTGGGAACTTATGGCCAGCCTACGGAACGACAAGGGATGACTAAGGATCTACACCAACTAGCTAATTTGGGGGTTCACCTTCTTGTAACTCCAGATGAGGGGTTTATAGTTCATAATGCGGCAGAATCTAAGTAACTAAAGGGAATGAGAAGAAATATACAGATCCCATTCTATTACAGATTAAAAAGAATGTACAACATGCTATGATAGAGGCAAGAGGGAGTACTTCGGTACCAAAATAGATTATGTGTTCCTAATGTAAAAGGGCTAAGAAAGAGGATCATGTAAGAGGCACATCATTCAAGGTATTAGATCCATCCAGGGTCAACTAAAATGTATCAGGCTTTGAAGGGAATGTATTGGTGGGCAGATATAAAGAAGAACGTTGTAGAATTTGTAGTCGAATGTCCAAATTGTCAAAGAGTTAAAGTAGAACTCCAAAAGCCTAGGGGTTATATGCAATGTATAGATCTTCCATTCTAGAAGTGGGACATGATCAACATAGATTTCTTCACTGGTTTGCCTCATACATCTTGAAAGTTTGATCCCATATGGGTGATAGTTCATAGACATACCAAATCAGCACACTTCTTATCGATTAGGACCACTTACGCAGTTGAAGAGTATGCAAAATTATATATCAAAGAGATAATTCAATTACATAGAGTACCAGTCTCAATTATATAAGATTGGGGAGTTCAATTTACTCAAAATTTTTGGAAGTCTTTCCAAAGAAATTTGGGAACACAAGTTAATTTAAGCACAGCTTCCCACCGTCAAATAGATGAACAAGCAGAACGTATAATTCAAACACTTGAAGATATGTTACAAGATTGTGTATTGCACTTTAAAGGTAGTTGGGATGATCATTCACCTCACATCGAGTTCTCCTACAATAATATCTATCATTCAAGCATCAACATGACACCATATAAAGCTTTGTATAGAAGAAAGTGTAGATCACCAATTGGATATTTTGAATTGGGTGAAACTGCATTGTTTGGGCCAGATCTTGTTCATCAGACTATGGAAAAGGTTAAAGTGATACAACAACAGCTGGAGATATCCCAAAATTAACACATATCATATGTGGATATAAGAAGTAGGGGGGTAGAGTTGCTATCGCTGATTGGGAATTATTGAAGGTGTCACCAATGACGGGGGTTATAAGATTTGGTAAGAAAATAAAGCTAAGTCCATATTATATAGGACCATATAAGATTATTCTGAGGTTTGGCCAAGATTTTTATGAAATAGAGATATCCCAACAACTCTTAATAGTTCATCGAGTATTTCACGTCTCAATACTTCAAAAGTTCATAGGAGATCCATCTCATATTACTCCTACTGAAGATGTACAAGTTATGGAAGTTCTTACCTATGAAGAAATACCTATTTCTATCCTATAACGATAAGTTAAGAAGTTAAGGAATAAAGAATTAGCTTTTGTAAAAGTGCTTGGGAGGAACCAACAAGTTGAAGAGATAACATGGGAAGCTAATGAAGTGATGAAATCTTAGTACCCCCATTTATTCAAATATGAAGAGAAAGTCCAAGATAGTGAATTGGAGCAATAACAAGTAAGTATAATATAAAATTAATATGTGATAATAGGGATTTTAATCTTAGGTTTGAACTTGTTATGGTTGGACGATTATGCTAACATTCCAGGATGAATGTTCCTAAGGGAAGAGGATGTAACATCCCGTATTTTTCTTGCACTTTTTCTAATTATATGGAACTTGGTATAGCCTTGTTTTATAGATAGTGGATGAGATTTTTTATAATAGTATTAATGGTGTAGATGAAACTATAGATTCTGGCCGTACGTTTTAATGTGACACGACCAAGTTAACGTCGATACAATGATTTAAACTTGGGATCGTAGGCTAGTATTTGAATCTAAAGTACAAAGTGACCAAGTATATAAAAGTTTTAGGTTAGGTCCAAGGGATTATGAACCGAAAATAAAGTATTCTATTGAGGTGATTGCTTGACTTGAATAAGCTAGTTGGTGAGTCACCTACTTGAGATAAATGGACCAAGTTAAATGACACAAGGTTATGGATCAGATTTGATCTTATGTTAAGGTACTCATTTGGGCCTAACTCAAGTAAAAGAAAAGGAAATGAAGAAATGGGCCAAACACTTAAATCTTCCAAAGGCACAATTTAATTGAGCCCAAAATAAGAATTTGAGCAAGTAGGTGCATCACCTACTTTGAAATTTTAAGTAGCTTGAACCCATAAGTACATGCATCACCTACTTGGACTAATTTGTGGCTGAAAATAAGGTCAATAAGAGATGTTCTAGAGGGCTCAGTATAAAATCAATATAGCTAGTCATTTTAGTCATTTTAAACACAAAATTCACCCTTTTAAACTTCAGCTTTCTCCCTTTCTTTACAAGAATAAGAACAGCAACCCTAAAATTTCTTCTCGGGTTATTGAAGAAATCCTCATTTTGCAAGCTAAGGTAAGTGAAAAAATTTAAGGTTTACCTTAATTATCTCATGAAAGTTTAGAAAAATATACTATTGGTGCCTAATTATAAATTCATGGAAGAATATAGAACAAGTTACTTGCTCACTTTTACCTTGTTATTAATAGCTCTCTTTTCTTCATTGGTTTAAAGTGTGAAGAAAAGTGAAAGTTGAAGTTCTTGAGGAGTTCAATTTAAAGGATAAGTTGCAGAATTGAGGTAAGGTGAATGTCACATTTTGTTCTCCTTATATATGAATTTGAGAGAGAATTGTGGATGTGTTGTTATTGAGGACTCAAGAGATGATTAGGTCAACAATTGATTGCTACAATAAAAGAGATTTGGGACTATTTTGTGGACTATTTTGTATGGATATTTTATGGGCTGCCAGGTTTATGTTGGAGAAATGTTTGATTAGTTTGTATTAAAATATAGAAGAAAGTTTTGGCGGTACACCACCAAACAAATAATTTCATATGTTTACTCCCCAATCTATGTTGCATATTATTTGGAGGGTGTAATGAAGCCAAGGTGGTTTTGGTGAATTGTATAAAAATATGTATGGTATGCAGATGCAATTAGAGGAGAAAAGGGTTAAAATAACACCATTGATTGATAGATTAAGGGCTTATTGCCCAGTTACTATATTGGTGAAGTTCGTAGCCCAAATGTGTTGTTTGGTTGCTAATATTATTTTACCAAATATTCTATTATATATAAGTAATCCAAAAGGAGTTTAGTCAAGTTGGGTTAGTATCGGAGTTGTATGACCATGTATGTAAGGCATACTCTGTTTTGCACTCTTTAGCATGAAATCAGACATTTATTCCATCAAATAAGTTTTCAAGGTTATTCTATAACAAATGATATATAATAGCAACATATTATGTCCCATGTATCCAATGACTTTTTTCCTACTATGAAATATGTTAAAATACCTCAATACATTCTTATTATTAAGCCTGCACGCCTATTTTCTCTAGAAAATTTTGGGAGTTCTCCATTTACTCAAATAAGACCCATGTGTTGTTTTCAGCTCCTAAACACTTCATTTGTGTGCCAACATATCCCTACCTCTTTGTTGTAGCATTAAGTTCCCATCTACATGTCTCTTATTGGTAGATTGTTATTTTAAGATACCATAATTTTATGAGCACCAAAGTAACAATCTCAAAGGCTAAATAAACTAAGTAACACAAATCTGTAAAATGAGTTAGGGGCATAATCCTAGCATGGACCAATCTTGATACCATTAAATTTGGGTTGTAGCTCAGGGGCAAAAGCCTACCACTGATCAGCTGGTTATTTACATTATATGTATTACAAAGATTATGAAGTAAGAAAGGTAAAAATGAAGAAAAGAATAAAATGTATGTAGTCCAACAAGTATATGTAAAGGTGGTCTACTAGTACTACTTATACACTCGTATATGATTTCTATTGAGCTTTTGTATCATGTATTGTTACCTTTTGTCTTACATATTTAGTAATTATTTTCATACCGACGTCCCTCACAGGGGACCTGTATTTCATACTACAGGCATAGGTGGTTCAGCTAATATACCTCGTAAGTAGGAGCACAGGCTATTTAGTGACTATTGGTGAGCTCCAGGTTGATTTGGGGATTTTTGAGTCTGTTCCATATAGTTTGGTATTGGTGCCGTAGTCAAGAGTAGGGCGGGGGGTTTGTCCTATCCCTAACTAAGTATATGTATCTTATAGAGGCTTTGTAGGTTAATGTAAAGTTAAACATGGTAGTGTCTTGTATTCTCATTGATGCATTATATCATATTGATCAGAACTTTTGGTTTTCATAGTTACATGCATGAGACGTACACCACATCTATAAACAAGAGGCTATAGGTATTAAGGGGTTGTTTCTTTTTTTCACATCTCAGATCGTGCGATAGAGCCCAAGTCATACGTGAAGTCATATTTAACCACTAAATTTATTTTTTTCTATTACTATAGTAAAGATGTCAGTTACAAGAAGGAGGAAGAATACATGTAAGCGAATAAATGTGGCTTCCAGAGAAAGGACCAGCAAGTCACCACCTAGGAAAGTTAATCAAAGTGAGACTCAAGCTGAGTTTATATCACAAACTTCTTCTACTCTTCCATCTCTAGAAGTTCTAAGGAGGAGAAGAACCGAATCCTCAATACCACCTATTAATGCTATTGATCAAGATCGAAGGAATGTGGTGCAATTGTTGGCTTGTATAGTTACTGGACAAGCTCAAGTATAGACTATTCCAACCACAGGTTCTATTAGTGCAGATAGGGAAGCTAGCCTATGGAGACAGGATTTTCTTAAGCTAGATCCTCCCATATCCACCGAA
The DNA here is from genome assembly GCF_002878395.1 of Capsicum annuum. Classification (NCBI taxonomy): domain Eukaryota; kingdom Viridiplantae; phylum Streptophyta; class Magnoliopsida; order Solanales; family Solanaceae; genus Capsicum; species Capsicum annuum. Next base: position 112,047,843 of record NC_061118.1, on the reverse strand, counting down.
TTAGATATTAATGAAGACACACAAAAGTTTATTGATAAAATCCAAAGGGCTCTAGATTTCATGCATGTATCGGGTAAAAAGACAGTTAATCTAGAAGGATATAGATTCAAAGAGGTATCTCTTGATCATTACCTTCTATTCGGGATCTAAGAGGCTCGTGTAGATCAGTTCCTGAATCATCACCAAGGAAATATGAGCGTGACGGAGTACAATGTATAATTTAACTATTTAGCTAGGTATCCCCCTAATATAGTAGCTACTATTGATGATAGATTTCAATGATATATGGATGGATTGGATCCATATTTCGTTAGAGATTATACTACTACTTCTTTGAACAAAGATATGGACATAGAAAGTATACAAGATTTTGCACAAAAAATGAAGGATCAGAGGAAAAAAAGAATGCCACAAGAATTGGAAAGAGGGTATTCTAAGAGGACCAGATCTACGAGGCGGTTTGTGGCATCCCAAGGAAAGTTTAGGCCTTTGTTTTATAATAGGCTGCCTAGGCCATTATTTTCTTATCTTGCAGCTAGTGCTCCATCAAGGTTTCAAGGGTCCAAGGGTAATCAGTTTTAGAAAAGAAGTGAGAGTCAGAGTTCATGCGCAATGGGGTATAAAAAGTAGGGAGTATTAGGCAGTTAAGGCCTTCTCGGCAGCCATGTAGACAATATGGAAAGCTTCATTTAGGTACATGTTGGTTTGGGACGAATGCTTGCTTGTAGTTTAGTACATCGAGGCATATGATGAGAGAATGCCCAGAAAGGGCATAGGTGGTATAGCACAACCTACTGGATCAGCCGTTACATCAGCATTATTGGTACCTTATTTAGGTAGGGGTGTACATCCTATAGGTTGTGGTAGAGGTACTAAAAGGGCAGCTAGCTCTAGTGGAGTTTAGAATCATGCATATGCTCTAGCTGATCGAAAAATTTAAAGGCTTCTCTGAATGTGGTTAAAGGTACATTGTCAATCATTTCACATAATGTGCATGAATTAATTGATCTGGGTTCTATATTATCATATGTCACTCCATTGGTTTCTGAAAAGTTCAAAAGAGTACTAGAATTGCTAGTTAAGCGATTTAAAGTGTCTACGTCGGTTCGTGAATCTATTATAGATAAGATAGTGTATCAAAATTGTATAATAGCTATTTATGGTTGTGATACAATGGCTTTCCTAGTTGAGTTAGAAATAGTAGATTTTGATGCTATAATGGTATGGATTGGTTGGCTTCTTGTTATTCCACAGTAGATTGCTGAACTTAGAGGGTGTATTTCTATTTTTCAAGAGAGGTTGTCCTTGAATAGAGGGGCAATATTGGTGCACCAAGACGTAAATTTATTTCTTATTTTAAGGAAAAAAGGATAATTTACAAGGGTTACATATATCATCTAGTTAGAGTGAAGTATACAGACGCAGAGCCACAAGCTCTTCAAACTATTCCAGTGGTAAATGAATTTCCTGATGTATTTCTTGAAGATCTTCCAGGTTTACCTTTAGAAGAAGAAGTAGATTTTGGTATTTGTAATGCTCTAAGTCTATACCCTAGACGCTACATGGTGCTAGCAATCCCGAAGGACCACTGGCTAACCCATGACTATACTTGCCGTGAGCAATGAATAATAGTAATACTATAATAACAATATAACTAAGATAAATGTGTAAAAATGCCATAAAGTTCAAATCAGAAATTAATACTATGTACTGGAATCAGAATACTGAAAACAACTATCTGAAATACTCTAGTATGAAAGCCTCTAAACTATCAGAAAATATGGATTTGGTGGGAAAATTCCCCAACTAACTCAGACTATTGAGCTACTGATAAATTGCAATACTGAACTGCTAACTATGTCATTAATCTATGAGGACTCACCACAAAGTCTACTACTAAAAGATTGGGCTTCTAGGTGCTATCAGGAGCTCGTGCATCTGAACCTATGATATAAGACATCATAGCACAAAAGAAAAATATGCATCAGTAAATTAAATGTACTGGTATGCTAAGTGAGGTAGGCTATAATACATGGGTTCGTATGCATGAACAATATTGACTAGATGAAATGAGAATATCTAAATAAGTAAATGCATGAATACATAAACTGTAACTAAGATCACGATAACATTGAGTACTGAGTTTTGAATACCGATTAACTGAGATCTGAGTTTAGTGATACTGTACTAATGATAACTGAGTGACTGTATCTGACAATCCTAATTCTATGGAACTATGCTAAGTTTCATACTAAGCTGAGTGATTGTGTATAACAGTCTTGAAGCTTTAGAACTGAATTGAGAGTTATACTAAGACTGAGTCTTAAACTGATATTGTTGGAGGTAATCATCGAACTGATATGACCCTTCTCCAACTAAGATAAGTTGAGTCACCCTCATCTGGCAGGTGCTCTAAAAGAGAATGGTGGCACCCTCAACTGGCAGTTTGATGTCTCAAACTATACTGGATACATAGTTATGGAACTCAAGGAATGCTTCTAAGGATCACACCCTCTACTGGCAGGTGAGTCCCCATCCTTGGGTTCACTCGGTGCTGAATCCTACTCCCAACTGAATAGACACTAAACTGATCCCTAGACAGTACTAAGCTTGACTGAATTATTACTAATTGTACTATTTGACTGAACTGTACTAAGTTCACTGAGTTTCGTGGACTGACGGAATACTACTAAATTTTGTTAACTGACTGAGTATCGCTGAGTTCTTAACTGAATACTGTGATTGACTTATGAATGCTACTAAGATTTTCCCGAGTTCTGTAATTGACTGAAGCTCTAGGTAAACAACTATGTTTTTGGGTATTGAATACCCCTAGGACTCGATAGCATGTACGGTAAATCACAACATAAGCCTGAAAATCATAATAATGTGCACTTGTTCATAACTCATTCATGAAAACATTATATCAACCACTTGCAGGGTACAACTTGCACATAAGCTAACATAGCATGATCTCTTTCCCTTATTATCTCATATGAGTAATTCATCATGCACTTGGTGAACATACCTATGCACATAACACTAAAAACAAGTAGACATCATAATTCAAATCCCTATTGACAATTTCCATGGTTTAACATGGATCCATATGATACTACACATATATCAATTGACCCCATATGAAACTTATTATAAAACATGTATTAGACACACAATAACTCATTATAATCATGAATATAATCAAACCCAATGTAGAATTCAGGAAATTACTACACTTGAAGTTCAAAAATAGTTTCTTGGACTCCAAGGGTAGAAGGGACCCTTGGATGAACATTTCACATACCTTGATTACTACTTTCGAGAATATTGAAGTAAGTTCTTGAGACTTGAGTTCTTGAACTTGTTGACGCTAGGGATTACTCTTGAGAGAGTTTATGAGCAAAGAATGATATTTTGACCTATAGGCTGATTAATTTCGTGTTAAGGCTAAATAAGGACGGGAAAATAACCCACTTGCCACCACAACCCATATAATAATACTGAACTGGGCTGCCCTTGCATCGTGACCCCTACTTAGGTTAAGCAGCCATCGTGATGTGACCCCTGCTCAGGTCAAGCAGCCATCGCAGTGAAATAATTATTTGGGTTAACTGGCCCTCGCGATATAGGGCTATCATGATCCTTTACTATTTTGGGTATCCAAACTCACCCTTACGCTAGTTTAAAAAATCTAAAACATACCTAAGATGACCTACAAGTGACCTTAATGATTAAACAATTTGAAAAGCAACAAACTAAGGATGGGAAGGTTAGACATAAAATCCTTTTAATTTGGAAGGCTAAAATGATGCTAAGTCTTGATACTTTGCTAAAAGTTTCTATGTCTGGGACCCCTTAACAATATTAAAGGACTGAGATAAGGTAAGAATTTTGTGGGGTCTTACAATATCTCCCTTTTGGGAACATTCATCCTCAAATGAGACTGGCTAAGATGGGAGAACTGATAGATGTCAAGTACGTACTAGACATACATAACTATAACATGATTTCACGGCTGAGACTACTGTTATACTGAAATTTCATACTTAACATGCATATATGATGCATGATTTCATAACCGGTATTATTGATAAGCTAAGTTTATATATACTGAACATACATGTCTGATGCATGAGTACATGACTGAACATGGTTCATGATTACATAACTGGAATTGCTGATAGCTAAGTTTCTCATGTTGTACATAAATATCTAATGCATAAATACATAACTGAAAATGCAATGGTAACTGTACAAAGTTGGTTTCTACATCCAAACATGAAACTAAATAGAGTTAGGAGAACTGTTACCTTGAGCTGAGTCTAAATTTGCAGAGAACAGGTGAGAATACTTTGTTCATATGTCTATTTCCATTTCCCAAGTAGCTTCCTCAATGGATTGATTCCGTCAAAGAACTTCGACTAGAGGGACTTTTTTGTTCCTTAGTCTGCAAGTCTGATAATCAAGAATTTCAACTAGGATCTCATCAAAAGAGTGGCTATTTTGAATATCTATGCCCTCTATAGGGACTACAGCTGCTGGGTCATCTATGCATTTCTTAAGCAATGAGATGTGGAATAATGGATGCACTGCAGCTAAGTCTGAAAGGTAACTCGAGCTTGTAAGCTACCTTTTCTAAATGGATAAGAATTCTATAAAGACCGATATATCAGGAATTGAGCTTTCCTTTCTTGCCTAACCTTTTCACTTCCTTCATGGGAAAGATCTTTAAAGAATACAAAATCATCGATATCTAACTCTAGATCATTTACTGAACACACATAAATGGGAATATGAGAACATAACTGATCCTGAAATTTGATACATGGACTAAATATCATGAGCTGAACTAAGACCCTAATTACATGGCTTACGACTGAGAGTGGAACTTGTGGGCCAACTTATATGTACCAACTATTCCAAGCTGGATTCGTTATGTGAAGAGACGCTGAGAGGTTTGGGACATGAAAGCTCACAGGTTATAGTGCATCTCTCCCTTGGGATATTATGTCCCTCAAAGAACACTGATTTGGCTGAGATACTTAGGAAAATTTTGGATGATATATTAGGCACTTATGAACTGAGTCATGACTAACTAACTAGGATCTAAAATTGAGACATGATATATGAAATGAGCTAAGAACGCAACTACTTGGTTGTCCCATCTTGGAACAGTTGCATCCATGAGACTTCAGATAGCGTGACTAGAGGAAGAGATGGGAAACCAAACCATACGAGCTTGTCCGCCTGACTGCTAAACTGAATTACTAGCTTTACAAACCAACTTGTGCTGTAAATTTCATACTCGATTAAAGCATTTCCTTGACACTCTTTCTATAGATTTCCTAGTGACTTAAGGGAGCAAGGAATCTTATTATGGGTTGAATCAAACATATGAATAAGAAATCACATCTTGGCTAAAATTTTATAATATGGGTCAAGGCCTACGAATCATCATCTAAGATAGGGTGACTAGGCCTATGCACTGTAGCTATAATCTTTAAGCTTAGACACATCCCTTTGATACTTTCTAAACTATACTTTCCACCTTAGTATAGAGCTTCACCTGAGACTACTGGAAATATTCACATGGGCGTTAAGCACAAAAACATAAACATACTAATTTACCTGATTAATTTAATAGTTGGTAACTAAATACTGGGTATGTAAGACTGAACTGTACTTAGTTTCAATAACTGGACTGAAACTATAGAGTATTATTCATATAAGGTAAGAACTGACTGAGCAATATGAGATAACTGAGCATGAATTCATGAAATACCATATTCTTTGAAAATGCAAGACCAAACATATAACATAATTCTTAACTAGTCTATAAACTAAGGTACTAAAATACTAATGACTAAATAGTTGATAACAATATACTATGGTCAAACAAACCTGAAAATGAAACAAGTTATTGAGCTGATGAATCGACTAAAACTGTGACTGAGACTATAACTAGGATAGTGTTGAGACTATAACTGGGACTGTACTGGAACGGAATACTGAGTTATTATAATTGAGTAACTGATTGTCGTTATTTAGACTGATACTGAAGTACTAAATTCTGATAGCTAAGTCACTAATAATTGATAGTCATGGTTCTGTACAACAGTCTATGTTTTTTACTGAATGCTAAAACTATAACAGTGGAAGTGTTCACTGACGGGATAAGACATGAGGGCCCGAATAATGAATAAATACTGTTCCAGACTCTTCACTTAACCGAGGCCTGAGTGGTAGAATATCAACATCGTGGATTTACCAAAAGATCTACACTAATGATGCACATGACATAAACTATATTTTGCTGATCATTAGAGGTTAGCGTGAGCACTTGGAACTGGTCTTGTTGTAAGGCATGGGTACATGAGTCATGAGCTGCATGACCTGAGTTTTTGAAGTTCATTATTTTAGGGAACATAATTTGTACTACTGAGTGAACTAGAACTGATAACACTAGAAGCTGAAAGTGTACTTGGTTTTTACATAAAGTGCATGAATATGAGCCATGATGGGGGTGATATGTTAGGCATAAGTAGATATTGTGATGACTAAAAAACTTTGCACTGAGAGAAGAATAGGTTCAGAATCATATTTCCTTACTGCTTTTCTACATATTCTGGAACTACTACTGGAATCTGATAGCCTGACTGGGTTACTTGTTCTGCCGTTCTCCCCTTAGCTTCAAGCCGTTATTCTAAGTCTGAGATATAACAATGCTCACAAACACTAACCTTATTTTGAAGGACTACTCCTGATAATGGAAGTTCTACTGCTAATACTTCCTTTTGATTAACATTTTCTAAGCATTCTAATACCCCAACAAATAACATATACCAACCTTGACACTGACAAACTCACAACTCTAAAATCCTCTTCCTACTTGATCAATCTAGTAATTCAAACTTAATCAACTGAAACTAAGGTACTACCCCTTTGTTCAATGATTTGTTATTTTGGAAACTAAAACTAGATAATTCTATTTCTGCAGTCAACTGAGGTATAGAAGGACTGAAGCCAATCCATGCCGAGGATGAAGTCAAAATCGTTCCTCTCAAATTCGACTAAGTCTGTTGGAGTGACTTTCTGAGATACCATAACCGAACAGTTCCTGTATAACCACTGGGCTATGATAGATTTACCTATTGGGTAGAGAATGGGAAAGACTCTTCTAGAATTTCATTTCTGACTCTGAAGTCAGCAGCTATACAAGGAGTAACAAAGGACAAGAAGCTCCTGGATCTAGCAAAGCATAAACATGTAAATGATAAACTTGTAACATGCCAGTGACCACATCAGAAGAAATTTCCTGATCCTATCGGGACTAAAGTGCATAGAGTTTGTTTGGATGTTGACCACTGGTGGTACTGGAGCGGCAACCTGCTGATTTGGACGATCGAATTGAGCTATAGGACGGTTGGACTCACCCTATTTATGCAAATTATTTCCTCCCTGAGACATTACTCTACATTCTTTTATCATGTGTCCTAGCTTACCATATCTAAAACATATATAACTGCTAGCTCTACACACTCCCTTATGGTTCTTACCACATTCCTCGCAAAGCGGATGAGTACGGACACTCTTCCCACAACTCGGTGGCTTAGAGCCTGGTGCTCCATCTTGACTGTCATTCTTAGGCTTAGGCACTAGTGCCATGACTAAAAGTAAAACTAGGGCTGAGAATCTCTAACCGAAATAGGAGCGGTTACTACCCCATGATTCATGCTTAGAATTATTTGTTCTAGCCCACTTATTCTTTCTATGCTCTCCTCCCTCACTCTACTGAGTGCAAGTCAAAAGCCTAGATATGACAATAATCTATAAATTATTCTAAGCAGCTACTGAATTAGCTAAGGTAGTGAAATCAGCTCTAAATTCTACATGAGAGACATGGTCATTCAGGGGATCTGCCTGAACGAGCGAAGGAGCTCTTTGATTTTGTTCCTTCCTCTATTAGCTTTTATGGGAGGCATGTTATGGAATCATAAAGAAGATATGAATTAGACTAAAAGTTTAATTTGATCTTATTCTCACTTACAAAATATGAATACTGAAAGAAGGGAAACCTTTTTGAAAACATCTCGTAGCCTCTTGCCTATAAGTGTGGCGCGCTACACACCAATGTATAAGACTACTATATGTGGCTTTCAGATATCCTAGGACTCTATTAAACCTTAGGCACTAATACTATGTTTGTAATGCCTCGAGTCTATACCTCGGAAGCTACACAGTGCCAGCAATCCCGAAGGACCACTAGCTAACCCATGACTGGTAGCTGCTGTGAGCACTGAATAATAGTAATATTGTAATAACTATATAACTGAGATAAATACGGAAAAATGTCATAAGGTTTAAATATAAAATCAATACTGTATACTGGAATCAAAATACTAAAAACAACTATCCAAAATACTCTAGTCTGTAAAGCCTCTAAAATATCTGAAAATATGGAGTTGATGGGACAAGCCCCCAACTAACTCCGACTACTGAGCTAATAATAAACTAAAAACTAAACTACTAATTATGTCATCGAACTATGAGGACTCACCACAAAGTCTATTGCTGATAGATTGGGCTTCTAAATGCAATCAGGAGCCCGTGCATCTAAACTTAGGATATAATACATCATAGCGCAAAATAAAAATATGTGTCAGTACTTTGAATGTAATAGTATTCTAAGTAAGGTAGGATGAAATGGATAGGTTTGTATGCATGAACAATATAGACAAGATGAGGTAAGAATATCTAAATGATAGTTCATACATGAATACATAAACTGTAACTAAGATCACCATAACACTAAGTTCTGAGTTCTAAATTCTGACTAGATGAGATCAAAGTTTACTAATACTGTACTACTGATAATTGAATGACTGCATTTGACAATCTTGATTCTATGGAACTATGCTGAGTTCCATACTTATATCAGTGACTGTATCTGACAGTCTGGAATCCGTAGAACTAAACTGAGTTCTATACTGAGACTGAATCTTAAACTGAGACTATAGGAGATGACATACCCCTTCTCTATGTGATTTAGGGTCGAACCTGCTACCATATTTGGAAGGTTGTCAATACTATTCTACAAGTTGAGTCACCGTCATTTGGAAGGTGCTCTGAAAGAGACTAATGGGACCCTCTACTGGCATGCTAAATCACCTTATCAACCCTCAAATGTTAGGTTGATGTCTCAAACTATTCTGACTATGTAGTTCTAGAACTCAAGGATTGCATCTAAGGATCATACCCTCTACTGAGAGGTGAGTCACCATCCTTGGGTTCACTAGATGCTGAATCCTACTCCCAATTGAATAGACATTGAATTGATTAGAAGATTGTACTAAGGTTTGCTGAACTGTTACTAATTGTACAATTTAACTAAATTAAACAAAGTTTAGTGAGTTCCATAGAATGACGAAATACTATTGAATTTTGTTAACTGACTGAGTACCGCTGAGTTTTGTACTGAATATTATGACGGACTAATGAATACTATTAAGATTTTTGTAAGTTTTATAACTGATAAAATATTTTGGTAAACAAATAAGTTTTTGAGTATTGAATACCCCCAGGACTTAATTGCATGAAAAGTAAATCATAGCATAAGCTTGAAAAGAATAATAATGTGCACTTGTTCATAACTCATTCATGGAAACATTCTATAAACCACTTGCATAGTAGAACTTACACATAAGATAACATAACATGATCTCTTTCCCTTATTATTTTATATGAGTAATTCATCAAGAACTTGGTGAGCATACATATGTATATAACACTAAACAACAAGTAGACATCATAATTCAGATCCTCATTGACAATTTCAAGGGTTTAACATGGATACACATGATACTACACATATATCAACTGACCCCACATGAAACTTATCATAAAATATGTATTGAAATACAATAAATCATTATAGTCAAGAATATAATTAAACCTAACATGGTATTCATGGAATCATTACACTTGAGGCTCAAAAATATTTTCTTGGACTCTAAAGGTGAAAGGGAACCTTGTATGAGCACTTCACATACCTTTATTACTATATTTGAGAAGATTGAAGTAATTTCTTGAGACTTGAATTCTTGAACTTGATGATGCTAGGGCTTACACTTAAGAGAGTTTATGAGTAAAGAATGAGATTTTGACCTATAGGCTAATAATTTTATGTTAAGGCTGAATAAGGGTAGGGAAAATGACCCACTTGCCCTCAAAACCAATATCAAGATAATATTGAATTTGGTTACCCTAGTGTCCTAACCCCAGCTTGGGTCAAGTAGCCTTTGTGATGTGACCCTTGCTTTAGGCAAGCAGCCATCATGGCGCGACCCTTAATTAGGTGAATAGCCCTCGCGACGTGGGGCTATCACGACCCTTCATTGTATTGGGCATCCAAAATAGCCCTTACACATGTATAAAAAAGCCTAAACTCACCTAAGATGACATAGAAGTGACCCTAGTCATAAATCAATTTGAAATTGAACAAACTAAGGTCCGGAAGGTCGAAAATAAAATCCTCCAAATTTGGAATGCTGAAATGATTCTAAGTCTTGATAGTTAACTTAGATTTTCTAAGCCTGGGAGGACCCTTTAAAAAACTTAAATGACTGAGTTAAGCTAATAACTTTATGGATTCATATAGTATTGATGTGATTCCAGGCACTCAATCAATCTGAATTCATCCATATAGAATGGAGTAATACCCCATACTTTTACCTAACTAATTTCATCTTAAGAATGTATAACATTAAATTCTAAATTGAATGATGGTTATTCTATGAGGAATTTTCAAGATTTTCACTTTTTTTAATGTAGGAAATTCAATAAGCTTTCCATCGGTAAAAGATTCTCCAAAATCCAATTACCGAGACAGAAGTTACGACTATTTCAAGTTTTCATTGTAAAACAATGCCATATCAGTCAGTGGCGCATCATTCCACAAGAGGAAATGGCATTTGGAAAATTCAAAAAGGGGCCCGTAATTATGGCGCATCGCGTCAGGGCCCAAATTTAGAATTGTCCTTTTCTATTGTCTTAGCTCGATTTCCTCCGCATCGCACCAAAATTCCAGGTCACAAAAGAATAGGCAATGTGATGGCTCTACGTTGTGCCATCCCTTAGTTTAACAATTGATAAATTCTAGTGACACGGCGTCATAGCGCCGCGTCGCGCCACGGGTTTAGTTCGGGAAAATTTTACTGAAAATAAATGACGTATCTAGGGTTAAAAGGGTCAACTTCCCACCCCTATTTAAGCCATTTAACACATGATTCAGCCAATTTTCACTCAAAATACAGTCTATTCTCTCAAAAACCTCTCAAGAAAAAGCTGGGGTTTTCATAGAAGATCCAATTCGAAGAAAGTTTCTCTGTTAATCTTCAGAAATTAGGAACTAAGGTATGTATAGTGTTCATTCATGGACTTCTTTCATCCATGTTCATTCATGGACTCCTTTCATCCATGTTCATTCATGGACTCCTTTCATCCATGAATCCCAAGAATCTCTTTTCTAAGCTTAAGTTTATGGATTTCTTTATGAAATCATGTTCGGTTTGTTTCGTGTATGTTGAGAATGATCAATTGAATTCAAATCCATGTTGGGTGATCAATTTTAAGTGGAATTGATTTGTATAGATGTATATTCATGTGAACCTATGAATAAACCCTAGGATGATGAAATTAGAGATGAATCATGATGATTAATTATTGTATAATGTTGTCTACATGTGCTATGCCTACCATATGTTTGATTAAATTCCTAGATGAAGGAATAATGCGTAACTAGTATGATATCACGAAATCCCCATGTATGTACAAGTTATGCCTATCATATGTTTAGATGGAATGCTTCTATAAATGTATTATGGATTATGATGTTAGTTATATGTTCAAGTAAGTTACTCTTGGTCAGTTTTCCTTCCATCGAGTCGGGTGTACTTGTACTCAAAGTATTAGCTGTGTTCCTCGAGACATGTCATGTTTCCACGATACTCTCAGTCATGCTATGAATCCATACACTTCAGACAGTCTTATGACTCAGGATATCTCCATGATCTAATGAACTCCATCAGTGGTCAGCTATTAGTAGTATTCCATCAGTCAACGGAATTCAGTTACTCAGCCCATATTTAGTTCAGTAAATTATGTTTAGTGTCCATTCAGATGGGAGTAGAAATTAGCACCGAGTGAACCCAAGGATTGGGACACATACTATCCGATGAGGGTGTGATCCTTAGTAGTCATCCTTTTATTCAAGAACTATGTAGCCAGTATAGGTTAAGACCTGAATACTATCAATGAGGGTTGATGAGGTGGATCAGTACCGTTTGATAAGGTCCCCACCATTCACTTTTTGGGACACTATCTGATTGGGATCGCCCATAGATTTTCCTTACCGGTGGCATGGTATTGACACCCTTCCAATTGAGGTTATAGATTAAACCCCAACTCAGCAATAATGGCGTATCAGGGGCATGTCGATTAGATAACTACTTCCCATAGTTTCATGCTACAAAATCAGGACTGACAGATATAATCTATCAGTCTCTTTAATAGAACTCAAATTGTTTTTTAGATTTCAGGACTATCACATGCAGTCAACTCAGATATAGTATAGAACTCAGATAGTTCCTGCAAATTTAGGACTATCAGATATAGTCACTCATGTTATCCGTTATATTCAGATTTAGTAATCATGTTATCATAGTATCATTGTTAGTTGTTATATCTCATGCATATATTCTCACGCTCATGATAGTTAGTCAGTTATTATTATTGTTCATGCATATGAACCCCATGCATTCAGCCTACCTCACATGCATACTAGTACATTCAAAGTACTGATACATTTGTGTTATGTCATCTTATACCATAGGATCAGAGACACGAGCTCCAGAGCAATAATAGATTCTAGATATTTGCAGATAGAGTTAGAAGTGAGTCCTCATTTTTCGAGGACATGATAAATTTCCTATTATCTCATTAATCAATTTATTAGTTGGAGTTAGTTGGGGAAATGTCCCATCAACTGCTTACTTAGATAGTTCAGTCAGTTAGTGGCTTTCTAGACTATCATGTTTCAGACTTCCGTATCTTCAGTTTTGTTTTGGGTATACTATTACCCCACACAGATGTTATATCATTCAGACCATACTTAGTATTGAGCCTTATGACCTTTTAGTTTATGTTTTTGTATTATAAAGTATTTTATGTAGTATACAAGTAGAGATATCAGTCATGGGTTACCTTGTGGTCCTTTGTCGTCATGAACACCATGTACAATTTTGGGTACTTAATTTGGGGCATTACAAACTTGGTATCAGAGCCTAAGGTTCAACAGAGTCCTAGTATGTCTAGAAACCACATCTAGTAGAGTCTTGTACATAGGTGTATTGTGCGCCATATTTATGTGCAAGAGGCTATAAGATGCTTTAGAAATAGTTTTCCCTCTTTTAGTATTCATGTCATGCCAATGAGCATAATCTTAAATTAATCTCTCATTCTAATCGATTTCTCCATTTATTCTATATAACATGCCTCCTAAAAGAAAAAATGAAAATCAGTCAGCCCCTCAGCCCAAAGATCCTTTGTGTGATCATGTTTCTCATGCGGAGTTCAGGGCTAAATTTACTACTCTTGCTCTGTCCGTTACCACTCAAAATGAATGGCCCACATTTATTCCATCCAACCCAGTGTCTAATTCACCCGTAACTAAGATTTGGGAATTCACCCAAATTAACCCTCCATCCTTTCTCGGGTCTAAGGAAGATAAGGACCCTTAGGAATTCATTGATCAAATTCAGAAGGTGACAGACATCATGGGGGTGACTAATATTAAGAGTGATGAGCTAGCTATATATCAATTGCAGGATGTGGCTCATACTTGGTTCAAATAGTGGAAGTCAACAAGGTCATATGATACAGGTCCTATACAGTGGGAGGAGTTTGTCACTACATTATTAGACAGATTATTTCCCCAAGAGCTTAGAGTGGTTAAAGTACTAGAATTCATCAACCTCATGTAGTACAATATGACGGTGAAAGAGTATTATCTTAAGTCTACTCAATTAGCCAGATCTGCCCCTAATGTGGTTATAGACAACAGAGCCAAGATAAGTAAGTTCGCTAAGGGGTAAATGATAGTGTGGTAAATGAGTGCAGATCTTCCATGCTGTGCAGTGACATAACTTTAGCCTGGCTTATGACTCATGCTCAGTAAATAGAGGAGCATAGGATTAACCAGAGGGAGAAGTAGATAAGAGAGCAAAGACATGCAGTTTCAACTTCGCTCAGCCAAAATCAAAAGCAGAAAACCATTCCTAGTTTCATCCTATGTCATTAGTTACATGCCCTTCTTCAGCCAGTGTTACAATTCCTAAGTCTAGAGAGGGTAAAAAAGATAGAGCGCCATGCTCTAAGTCTCAGGGCAGTATTAGCAGTGCTCGAGCTAATTCCTTTTGTCAGACTTGTGGTAAGAACCACAAGGGTGTGTGTGGAGCTACAGTGATGTCTGTTTCGATTGTGGAAATCTAGGACATAGAGTCAGAGACTACCCTTAGTCAGGTTATCAGAGTCATCTCCATTCCTCAGCTCAGTCCAGTCGACCGAATCAGCAGGGTGCCATCACCAGTAATACTAGTGGGCAACGCCTATATCGTCTCTATGCTCTTTGGTCCCGACAAGATCAGGAAAATTCTCCAAATATAGTTACTGGAACGTTATAGATCTTTTATGTGAATGTTTATGCTTTGATATATCCAGGAGATTCTTTGTCTTTTGCTACTCCCTATATAGCAGGTGATTTCAAAATCAGTCCTAAAATCCTAGCAAAGCCCTTTTCAGTCTCTACCCCAGTGGGTAAAAATATTATAGCTCATCAGGTATATAGGAACTGCCCAGTTATTATATTCTAGAAAGTCACTTCAGCAGACTTAGTCGAATTAGAGATAACTAATTTTTATGTCATTCTCGGCATGGATTGGCTTTATTCCTACTATGCCATAGTCGACTGCAGAAATAGAGTAGTCCAGTTTTAGTTTCCGAATGAACCCACCCTAGAGTGGAAGGGTAGTGAATCTCCATTCATAGATCAGTTTATTTTCTACCTTCAGGAACAAAAAATGATATCTTAAGAATGTGTCTATCATCTTGTTTGAGTTAAGGACACTAGTTTCGACACTCTTACCCTCGAATCAATTCCAATTGTTGGTGAATATTTAGATGTCTTTCTTGAAGATCTTCCAAGAATTCATCCGAGATTGATCTTCTTCCAGATACTCAGCCTATCTCTATTCTGCCATATAAAATGGCACTAGCAAAACTCAGAGAATTAAAGAACAATTAAAGGATCTCTTAGATAACGGATTCTTCAGGCCTAACCTTTCCCCGTGGGCACTTCAGTATTATTCATGCATAAAAAAGATTGTTCTCTCAGAATATGTATAGACTACTATCAACTCAATAGGGTCACCATCAAGAACAGGTATCCTCTTTCTAGAATCGATGACTTTTTTGACCAAATTTAGGGTGACAGTTATTTCTCTAAGATAGACCTCAAATTCGGCTATCATCAGCTTAGAGTTAGAGGATACGACATTCCAAAAATAGCTTTTCTTACTCGGTATGGTCATTTTGAATTCTTAGTTATGTCCTTTGGTCTTACCAATTCCCCTACCACTTTTATGGACTTGATGAACCCTGTGTTCAAGCTGTACATGGACATGTTCATCATAGTCTTTATAGATGATATCCTAGTTTATTCCCATAGTGAGTGCGATCATACCGACCATCTCAAAATAGTACTTCAGACTCTCAGAGATAATCAACTATTCACCAAATTCAGTAAGTTTGAATTTTAGCTAAGGTTAGTAGCATTTCGTGGTTATATCATTTCTGGTGATGGCATTACAATGGATCCTCAAAAGACCAAAGAAGTAAAAAATTGGCATCGCCCTGTCTCTCTATTAGATATTAGGAGTTTTTTGGGTATGGCCGGCTATTACAGATAGTTTGTTGAGGGATTTTCTTCTATTGCATCCTTATGTCCAGATTAACTCAGAAGAAAGTCAAGTTCTGTGATCAGATCATTGCGAGAAGAGTTTTCAGGAGTTAAAGACTCAACTTACCACAGCTCTAGCCTTAGCTCTCCCAGATGGTTCAGATGGGTTCATAGTGTATTGTGATACATCCAGAGTAGGTTTGGGTTGTGTCCTTATATAGCATGGTAAGGTCATAGACTATGCCTCCGAATAGCTTAAACCCTATGATAGGAGTTATCCTACTTATGATCTTGAGTTAGAAGTCATAGTCTTTGCCTTGAAGATTTTGAGGCATTATCTCTCTAGAGTTCATATAGATGTGTTCACTGATCATAAAATTCTTCAGTATATCTTTTCTTAGAAATATCTCAATCTTCGTTAGAGAAGGTGGTTAGAGCGCTTGAAAGATTATGACATGAGTGTCCTTTATCATCCGGGCAAGGCCAATATAGTGGCCGATGCTCTCAGTAGACTTTCCATGGGTAGTGTTTCTTATTTTGAGGACAGTAAGAAGAAGTTAGCTCAGGAAGTCCATCAGCTTACCATACTAGGCATTCGCTTAGTCGATATAGAAGAGGGTGATATATGGGTTCAGAGTAGTTCAGAACCATCTCTA
This sequence comes from Capsicum annuum, assembly GCF_002878395.1. Taxonomy (NCBI): domain Eukaryota; kingdom Viridiplantae; phylum Streptophyta; class Magnoliopsida; order Solanales; family Solanaceae; genus Capsicum; species Capsicum annuum. The sequence goes on along the minus strand of NC_061118.1, from coordinate 112,031,175 downwards.
GTTTCTGAGGTAAAATAAAAACAAGATAGAGATCCCGACCTTGTCAAGTTGAAAGAGTCAGTCCAGGATCAGAAAGTAAAATTTCTCCAAAAGGGGAGATGGTGTCCTTTGTTGTCAGGTCCGTCTCTTTGTTCTAGGTGTAGATGACTTAATGTAGAAAATTCTTATAGAAGCGCATGTTGTGCACTACTCTATTCATCCAGGCGCCATAAAGATGCATCGTAACTTGTGGGAAGTCTATTAATGGAGCAGGATGAAGAGATACATTGCAGAGTTTTTGGCTAAGTGCTCTACATGTCAGTAGGTTAATATAGAGCATCAGAAGCTTAGTGGGTCCATGCAGGAGTTTAGTATACCTACTTGGAAGTAGGAAGTTGTGAACAGGGACTTCGTTGTAGGTTTTCCTCGAACTCGTCATCAACATGTTTCAGTCTGGGTCATTATAGATAGAATGACCAAATCAGCTCATTTTTTTCCAGTTCATACCTCTTATTTAGCTGAGGATTATGCCAAACTCTATATCAAGGAGTTGGTCAGATGGCATGGTGTTCCATTGTCCATTATCTCAAATAGAGGTACCTAGTTCACTCATATTTCTGGAAAGCATTCCAAAAGGGTCTTGGTACCCAAGTTCATCTATGTACAAACTTTCATCCTTAGATAGATGGTAAAGTAGATAGGGCCATTTAGACTTTAGAAAATATGGAAAGGGCATGTGAAATCGATTTCAAGGGAATTTGGGATGGCCACTTACCTTTGATTGCGTTTGCATACAACAACATCTATCATTCCAGTATTTAGATGGCTCCATTCAAAGCTCTCTATGGTAAGAGTTGTAGATATACAATTGGTTGGTTCGAAGTTAGTGAGGCCTCAGTCATGGTCCTGACTTGGTATTCGATGCCTTAGAAAAAGTCTAGTTGATTAGAGAAAAACTCTGGGCTGCTCAGAGCCAACAAAAGTCTTATGCAGATGTTCATAGAAAAATTCTCGAGTTTGAGATTGGTGACAATTTCTACCTAAAGATCTCTCTCTTGAAGGGATTCAAGCGGTTCAGCAAGAAAGGGAAACTCAGTCCCCGATATATCTGTCCCTTAAAGATTCTTGATCGATTAGGCAAGGTAGCTTATGAGCTTAAATTGCCTTTATATCTATCCATAGTTCATCCAATCTTTAATGTCTCTTTGCTCAAGAAGTGCATAGGTGACTCATCAGTTATAGTCCTTATTCAGAGCATTGATATTCAAAACACTCTCTCTTATAAAGAGATTCTAGTCAAAATCTTACACTATCAGATTCGTAGATTGAGTTACAAAGAAGTCCCTCTAGTTAAGGATCTTTGGAGAAATCAGTCCATCGAGGGATCTACTTGGGAAGCAGAGGCAGACATGCGTACCATGTATCCTCACCTCTTATTCTCCAACTCCAATCAAGCTAAAGGTAACAATTCTTCTTAAGCTTACTTAGTTTCATGTTCAGTGTTCATCCAAAACTTGGTTTGCAGTTTCATGTTCATGTTGCCATTATAAACTTGGTATCAAGTACTATTGCATATTCAGTCATGCATTTATATATCAGTTCAGTTATGTAATTATGCATCAGACATGCATTCTTATTGTGATAAACTTAGTTCTTCAGAACCCTCAGTCATGCATTTATGAATTAGTTACACATGCATCAGATATGCATGTTCAGTATTATATGTTCGGCTTGTCAGTCATGTCAGTTATGAGATCATGTTCCAGCTATTTATGTCCAGTATGTATGTCAATTGTCTTTTCTTCCACACTCAATCAATCTTATTCGACGATGAATGTTCTCAAGGGGGAGATAGTGTAATACCCTGTACTTTTTCCTAGCTAATTTCGTCTTAAGAATATCTAGCATACACTTTTAAATTGAATGATGGTTATTCCATAAGGAATTTTCAATATTTTCACTTTTTGTCAAGTGGGAAATTCAATAAGCTTTCCATCGGTATAAGATTCACCCAAATCCGACTACTGGGTTAAAAGTTATGACTATTTCAACTTCCCGTCATAAAACAGTGCCATATTAGTCAGTGGCATGCCGCGCCACAAGAGGAAATGACATTTGTCAAATTCTTGCAGGGGTCCGTGATTATGGCACGTCACTCCAGAGCCCAAATTTAGAATAGTCCTTTTCCAATGTCTTAATGTGATTTCCTCCGCGTCGTGCCAAAGTTATAGGTTGCAAAAGAAGGAGCTACGTGATGGCTCTGCATTGCGCCATCCCTCAGTTTCCCAATTGTCAAATTCCAGTGACACGGCGTGATAGTACCGCGTTGCCCCAGGTGTTCAGTTTGGGAAATTTTAATAAAATTACATGATGTGTCCAGGGTTAAAACAGTCAACTTCCCACCCCTATTTAATCACTTTAACACGTGAATGAGCCACTTTTCACTCAAAATACACTCTCTTCTCTCAAAAACCTCTCAAGAACAAGCTAGAGTTTTCATAGAAGATCCAATTCCAAGAAAGTTTCTTCATCAATCTTCATGGAATCACAAACTAAGGTATGCGTGGTGTTCGTTCATGAACTCCTTTTATCCATGTAGCCCAAAAATCTCTTTCCTAAGTTTAAGTTTATGGATTTCTTTATGAATTTCAAATTGGGATTGTTTTGTGTATGTTGATAATGATCAATTGAATTCAAATGCATGTTGGGTGATCATTTTTCTGTGGAATTGATTTGTATAGATGTATATTCATGTGAACCTATGAATAAACCCTAGGATGATGAAATTAGAGATGAATCATGATGATTAATTGTTGTGTAATGTTGCCTACATGTGCTATGCCTACCATCTGTTTGATTAAATTCCTAGATTAAGGAACAATGCCCAACTAGTATGATATCATGAAATCCCCATGCATGTACAAGTTATGCCTATCACATGTTTTGATGGAATGCTTCTATAAATGTATTATGGATTATCATTTTGTGAAATATTCAAGTAAGTTATGCATGGTCAGTATTCCTTCCATCGAGTCCTAAGGGTACTTGTACCCAAAATATTAGTTGTGTGCCTAGAGCCATGTTATGTTTCCATGATACTCTCAGTCAAGCTATGAATCCTTAGACTTCAAATAGTCTTTTGACTCGGGAAATCTCCATGATCTCATGAACTCCATCAATTTTCATATATCAGTAGTATTCCGTCAGTCTACGGAATTTTGTAACTTAGCCCATGTTTAGTTTAGTAAATCATGTTCAGTGTCCATTCAGATGGGAGTAGAAATTAGCATTGAGTGAACCCAAGGATGGGGACACACATTTTCAGATAAGGGTCTGATCCTTAGTAGTCATCCTTGCATTTCAAAACCATGTAGCCAACATAAGTTGACACATTTACACTGTCAATTAGGGTTGATAAGGTGGATAAGCATTATCAGATAAGGGCCCTAGTGTTCTCCTTAGGGGACACTATCAGATGAGGGTCGCACACAGTTTGTCTTTACCGATGGTGCGGTATTGAGACCCTTCCAATTAGGGTTACAAATTGGACCCCAACTCATTTATAATGGTGTATTCGGGGCTTATCGGTTAGATAACTACTTCCTACAGTTTTATATTACAGAATCAGGACTGTCAGATACAGTTAATATTTCAGTAATAGAACTTAGATAGTTTTTCAGATTTTAGGACTGTCAGCTACAGTCAACTTAGATATAGAACGGAACTCAGATAGTTCTATCAGATTCAAGACTGTCAGATACAGTGACTCATGTTGTCAGTTATATTCATATTCAGTAATCATGTTATCACAGTATCAGTGTCAGTTGTTATGTCTCATGCATGTATTCTCATGATCATGATAGTTAGTCATTTATTATTACTGTACATGCATGTGAACCCCATGAATTCACCCTACCTCACATGTATACCAGTACATCCAAAGTACTAATATATTTGTGCTATAGTGCCTTATATCATAGGTTCAGAGACACGAGCTCCAGAGAAATAGTAGATTCTAGATATTCGCAGACAGAGTTAGAAGTGAGGCCTCATCTTTCAAGGACATGATTATTTCCCTATTATCTCATTAATCAGTTTATTAGTTGGCGTTAGTTGGGGACATGTCCCATCAACTCCTTCACAGACAGTTCAGTCAGTTAGAGGCTTTCTAGACTATCATGTTTTAGAATTTAGTATGTTTAGTTTTGTTTTGGGTATTCGATTACTTACACAGATGTTATATCATTCAGACCATGTTTAGTATTGAACCTTATGGCCTTTCAGTTCAAATTTCCGCATTATAAAGTATTTTATGCATTATACAAGTACAAATATCAGTAATGGGTTAGCTTATGGTCCTTTGGGGTCATGAGCACTGTGTAGAATTTTGAGTACCAGATTTGGAGTGTTACAAACAGCCCCGGCAAAATTACGGAAGTTGAAAGAGCAATTGAAAGATTTGATAGAAAAAGGATTCATAAGGCCTAGTATTTCCCCCTGGGTCCAACCAGTGTTATTTGTGTGTAAGAAAGATCTCATTGAGAATGTGTTGACTACCAATAACTTAATAAGGTGACTATTAAGGACAAATATCCCCTTCCAAGAATTGATGACTTATTCGACCAGTTGCAAGGTGCCAAGTGTTTTTCAAAGATTGATTTAAGGTCAAGTTACCACTAAGTGAGGGTCAAAGGGAAGGACATACCAAAACAGCCTTTTGTACGTGGTACGGTCATTACGAGTTTTGGTCATGACCTTAGGGCTAACTAATGCACCCACAACTTATACGGATTTGATGAATAGGGTGTTCAAGCCATTCTTAGATTTGCTTGTAATAGTTTTTATAGATGATATTCTAGTTTATTTGAGACAAAAGGTGGCCCATGCCATTCACTTATGACAGGTGTTACAGATTCTTTGTGATCGTAAGCTATATGTAAAGTTCTCTAAATGTGAGTTTTGGTTAAAGTCTGTGGCATTCTTGGGTCATATTATATCTGATGAAGGAATAAAGGTTGATACTCAAAAGATAAAAGCTATGAAGAACTGGCCAATACCTATAACGCCTACGGAGGTCCATGGTTTCCTTGGGTTGTCAGGTTATTATAGTACGTTTGTTGAAGGTTTTTCTTTAATTTATAGACCTTTAACTAAGCTAGCACACAAATCATTCACGTTTCAATAGAATGATGCATGTGAATAGAGTTTCCAAGATCTGAAGAATAAGCTGACTTCTGCACCCATATTGGTACTTCTAGAAGGCCTAAAATGGTATGCAGTGTATTATGATGCTTCAAGAATTTGCTTAGGGTGTGTTTTGATGCAGCATGGTAAAGTCATAGCATATGCATTAAGACAATTACGGCCAAATGAGAAGAATTATCCAATGCATGATCTGGAGCTAGCAACGATTATATTTTCCTTGAAGATATGGCATCACTACTTGTATGGGATTCATGTTGACATATATACTGATCACAAAAGTTTGCAATATATCTTTAATCAGAAGAACCTAAATTTGAGGCAGCAAAGATGGCTTGAGCTATTAAAAAACTATGATGTTGATATCTTGTATCATCCTGTAAAAAAATATGGTAGCTGATGCATTAAGTCATAATGCTATGGTAGGAACTTATGGACAACCTAACAAACAAAAAGGATGACTAAGGATCTACACCAACTAGCCAATTTTGGGGTTCGCCTACTTAAAACTCCAGATAAGGGGCTTATTGTGTATAATGCGGCCGAATCTTCACTAGTAGCTGAAGTAAAAGAGATGCAATATACAGATTCTATTATATTATAGATTAAAGAGAATGTACAATATGGTATGACAAAGGCATTTGAGCTTATACAAGAGGGAATACTTTAGTGACAAAACTAATTGTGTGTGCGTAATGTAGATGGGCTAAGAAATAGGATTATGTTGGAGGCACATCATTCACGGTATTTAAACCATCTAGGGTCAACTAAAATGTATCAGGATTTGAAAGGAATGTATTGGTGGGCTTATATAAAGAAGAACATTGAAGAATTTGTTGTCGAATGATCAAATTGTCAAATAGTTAAAGTAGAACATCAAAAAACTAGGTTTTATATGCAATGTATAGATTTTATAATCTGGAAGTCGGACATGATCAACATTGATTTCATCACTAGTTTGCCTAGTACATCTCTAAAGTTTTATTCCATATGGGCGATAGTTGATAGGCTTACCAAATCAGCACACTTTCTACCGGTTAGGACTACTTACACAGTTGAAAAGTATGCAAAGTTATATATCAAAGAGATAGTTTGATTACACAGAGTACCAGCCTCTATTATATCAGATCGGGGAGCTCAATTTACTGCAAATTTTTGGAAGTCTTTTTAGAGATATTTGGGAACACAGGTTAATTTAAGCACAGATTTCCATCCTAAAAAAGATGAACAAGAGGAATATACCATTCAAACACTTGAAGATATGCTACGAGCTTGTGTATTGGACCTTAAAGGAAGTTGGGATGATCATTTACCTCTCATCGAGTTATCCTACAATAATAGCTATCATTTAAACATCAACATAGCACCATATGAAGCTTTGTATGGAAAAAAGTGTAGATCACCAATTGGATGTTTTTAAGTGGGTGAAACTGCCTTATTTAGGCCAGATCTTGTTCATCAAGCTATGGAAGAGGTTAAAGTGATCCAAAAATGGATGGAGATAGCCAAAGCTCAACACAAATCATATACGGATATAATAAGAAGGGGGCTAGAGTTTGCTATCGATGATTGGGTATTCTTAAAAGTGTCACTAATAAAGGGGGTTATGAGATTTGGTAAGAAAGAAAAGCTAAGTCAATGTTATATAGGAACATATAAGATTATTCAGAGGTTTAGCCAAGTCTCTTATGATTAGAGCTACCCCAAAAGCTCTCAATAGTTCATCTATTATTTCATGTCTTAATGCTTCAAAAGTGCATAGGAGATCCTTCTCATATTACTCCTACTGAATATGTACAAGTTACAAAAGATCTCACCTATGAAGAAACACCTATTACTATCCTAGATCAATAAGTTAAGAAGTGAAGGAATAAAGAAATAGCTTCTGTAAAAGTTATTTGAAGGAATGAAAAAGTAGACGTGTTAGCATAGGAAGCTGAAGAAGCTATGAAATCTAAGTACGCCCAATATGTTTAAATACGAAGAGAAAGTCAAAGATAGTGAATTGGAGAAATAAAAAGTATAATATAAAAGTACTATGTGATAATAAGGATATTAAACTTAGGCCTAAACTTGTTTTTGTTTGATGATTATGCAAACATTCAATGATAAATGTTCAGAAGGGGGGGAGGATGTAACATCCCGTATTTTACTTGTACTTGTTCTAATTATATGGAACTTGATATAGCCTTGCTGTATAGGTAATGGATGAGATTTTTATGTGAGTATTAATGGTGTAGATGAAATTATAGATGCTACCCATACATTTTAATATGATGTGACCAAGTTAACATCAATATAACTATTTAAACTTAGGATCGTATGCTAGTATTTGAATCTAAATTTTAAAGTGACCAATTATATACAAGTTTTAGGTTAGATACATGGGATTAAGAATTGAAAATGAAGTATTTGATTAAGGTGCTTGATTGACTTAACTAAGCTAGTTGGTGAGTCACCTACTTTAGATAAATGGATCAAGTTAATAGACCCAAGGTTATAGATCAGATTTGAGCCTTTGTTAAGGTACTCAATTGGACCTAACTCAAGTAAAAGAAAGAAAATGAAGAAATGGCCCAAACAATTAAATCTACCAAATGCCCTTGTTAATTGAGCCTAAAATAAGAAATTAAGCAAGTAGGTGCATCACCTACTTTGAAATTTTGAGCAGCTTGAATCCTTTAGTATGTGCATCACCTACTTGGACTAATTTGTGGCTAAAAATGAGGTCAATAAGAGAAGTTCTAGAGGGATCAATATAAGATCGATATAGCTGGTCATTTTACTCATTTTAAATATAATATTCACCCTTTTAAATTTCAAATTTCTCCTTTCTTAACAAGGATAAAAACATCAGCCCTAATATTTCTTCTAGGGTTCTTGAAGAAACCCTAATCTTTGCAAGGTAAGGTAAGTGAAAACATTTAATTTTTAGCTTTATTATCTTATGGAAGATTAGGAAAACATTCTATAGGTTCCTAATTATAAATACATGGTAGAATATAGAATAAGTTACATGCTCACTTTTTCCTTGTTATTACGAGTTCTCTTTTCTTCTTTGGTTTAAAGTGTGAAGGAAAATGAAAGTTGAAGTTCTTGAGGAGTTAAATTGAAAGGATAAGTTAAAGAATTGAGGTAAGGTGAGTGCCCTATTTTATTCTCCTTATATATGAATTTGAGACAGAATTATGGATGTGTTATTATTGAGGACTCAAGAGATAATGAGCTCAACAATTGATTGCTACAGTAAAAGGGATTTGGGACTATTTTGTGGACTATTGTTTATGTATATGTTTTGGGCTTCTAGGTTGATGTTGGAGAAAGGTGTGATTAGTTTGTATTGAAATATAGAAAAATATGTGGCTAACTAATTTTTGCATATATTTACAGCCCAATCTATTTTTCATATTTTATAGATGGCGTAATGAAGCCAAGGAGGTTTTGGTGAATCTTATAAGAACATCTATGGTATGTGGGTTCAATTGGAGGAGAAAAGGGTTACCATAACACCCTTGATTGATAGATTAATGGCTTACTACTCGATTACTATTTTAGTGAAGTTCGTTGCCAAAATATGTTGGTTGGTTGCTAATATTAGTTTAACATATATTCTATTGTAGATGATTAAACCAAAAGGTAGGAAGTCAATTAGGGTTAGTATCGGAGTTGTACGACTAGGCATGTAAGTCATACTCTATTTTGCATTGTTTGTCATGAAATCGGACATTTGTTCCATCAAGTAAGTTTCCAAGGTTATTCTATAAACAGTGATACATAATAGAATAATATTATATCCCATGTAGCCAATGACTTTGTTCGCACTCTCTAACATGTTAAAATACCTCAATGCATTCTTATTATTAAGCCTGCACGTTTATTTTCACTAGAAAATTTAAGGAGTTTTCCGTTTACTAAAATAAGACCCATGTGTTGTCTTCAGCTTCTATAAACTTTATTTGTCTTCCAATATCTCCCTACCTCATTGTTGTTACATCAAGTGCCCATTTACATGTCTCTTATTGGTAGATTATTTTTTCAAGATATCATAATGTTATGACCACCAAAGTAACAATCTCAAAGGCTTAATAAACTAAGTAACACAAATCTATAAAACGAGTGGAAGCTCAGGGGCATACGACTAGCATGGATAGATCTTGATATCTTTATATGTGTGTGACAACTTAGGAGAAAAAGCCTAGCATGGGCCGATCCCAATGTTCATATTTGGGTAGCAGCTTAGGTGAGTAAGCTTAGCATAGCCCCATCCCAATTTTTCTATTTAAAACTGATCAGCTGGTCATATACATTATATGGATTACAAATATTATGAAGTATAAAAGGTAAAATAAAGAAAAGAATGTAATGTACGTAGCCCCACAAGTGTATATAAAGGTTGTCTACTAGTATTACTTATACACTTGTATTTGATTTCTATTTAGCTCTTGTATCATGTATTATTACCTTTAGCCTTATATATTCAATACATATTTTCATAGTGACGTCCCTCATAGGTGACCTGTATTTCATGCTGCAGGTTTCTTCAGCTAATACACCTCGCTAGTAGGAGCACAGGCTATTTAGTGACTATTGCTGAGCTCCAGGTTGATTCAGCGCTTTCCAAGTCTATTCCATATAGTTGGTATTGTGCAATAGTCAAGAGTATGGTGGGGGTTTGTCCAGACCCTTACTAATTCTGTGTATCTTTTTGAGGCTTTGTAGGCTAATGTAAAGTTAAACATGGTAGTGTCTTGTATTTTAGATGTTATGGCTCCAACGGCCAAATTTTGTATATATTTTTTTGTGATGGCCTACGTAGTTATTATCATCGATGCATTATATCATATTTTTCTCAAACTTTGGTTGTCATAGTAACAAACATGAGAAGTGCAATGTTATTGATTGGTTTTGTTAGGTCTTCATGACTACGGGTGCCTGTCCACCTCAATGGGATTTGAGGAATTACAGAACTAGTCTTGAAGTCTATTCCATAACCTCCCCCATCTTTTCCTCAAAGATTGATGAAAAAAGTGGAGGCAGGGAAGTATCATAAATTCATGTCGATGTTGAACGAATTGTCTGTGAATATCCCTATTATAGAGGTTTGGAGCAGAATTCTAGATGTGAATAGCTCATTAATGATTAGAGTCCATGACATAAATAGTTAGTTTTGAGCCTGCTGATAATATACACCACTGTAGTTCTATTGTTCCCAATCTTTGGTTGTGAAATAGCAGGATATTGGAGATTTCACTATTTTATGCACTATTGAGTCCTTAAAATCTGCATTGGCTTTATGTTACTTGGGAGCTAATATTAGGGTCACCTAAGTCTACCTCTACGAAACTATTAATGGTTGATCATATAATGAAGAAGCTGGTTGGTATATTGTGTGATATGTTAGTGAAGGTATCTTCTATCACATTCCCAATTGGATTTGTGATTCTTTATTTTGAGATGGATTTTGATGTCTTTATCATCTTGGGAAGGCCCTTCTTAGCCATGGGTAAGGTATTAGTTTACATGGTAATGCGATAGATGAAATTCAAGATCAATTATGAACATATTAATTTTATAGTGTGTTAGTCTATACATCAACCGAAATATGTGTGGGTGGTATCTATGATAGACACTATAGATGAAATTCATTAATTGCACCCATTTAGGAGAGATTTTGTGTAGATGCATTAGCAGCCGTGATCATGAATTTTAATAGTCATGGTATTGATTAGTATGATGAGATGGTAAGCTCACTTATTGGAAGAGGTTTTTAATATTATTCCTTTAATAAATTTAATTCTTAATTAAAGAATAGAGTAACCTTACCATCTTAGCCACCTATTGAGGAATACCTAGTCTTAGATTGAAGGCTCTCTCCTATCATTTGTTCTATGCATTCTTTAAGGTCATCGACTATTTGTTGGTTATCATAGTTGTAGATCTAGAGGATATACAAGTTGAGGCATTGATTTTTGTATTGCAAAGGTTAAAATGAACCATTGGTTTGACTATTGCAGATATTATCGAGACTCTAACTAGAATTTGTAGTCATAAGATTTAGTTTTAACATGAGTTTTTACCTAGAATTAAGCATCAATGTTGCTTGATTTATCTATAAAAGAGGTGCTAAATAAGGATATTATTAAGTGGTTGAATGCAGGTGTGGATTATCCTATTACCTATAGCATAAAGGTGAGCTTGGTTTATGTATGTTGAAGAAGGGTAGGATCACTGTGGTCCCTTATGAGATTAATGAGATAGTTCTCATGAGACTAATCATGAGATCAAAAGCTTTTAAGGATTATTAGAAGCTAAATTGCATGTAGAAGGATAATTTTCCTATGCCATTCATAGACACAATATTAGACTGTCTTACATGTATATGATGGTATTGTTTTCTTGATGGTCATTCGGAGTATAATCATATTTCTATTTATGTTGAAGACCAATATAAACCATGTTCACATGTCTATATGGCATGTCCGCATTAAAGAGAATGCCATTCAATCTATAATTCTCCCACCGCCTTTAAAAATTATATGATGTCTATATATTCTAATATGGTGGAGGATACTATAGAGGTCATTATGGATGATTTTACTATTATGGGTGACTCATTTGATAACGTATTGGATCACTTGGCTAATGCACTTCAGAGATATGAGGAGTGCAACCTAGTTCTTAATTGAGAGAAGTGTTACTTCATGGTGGAAAGGGGATATTTCTTGGGAACAATATTTTAAAGAAGGGGATAGAGGTTCACATGGCTAAAATTGAGGGTGATCGAAAAATATCCCCACCAATTTTTACGAAAGGTATTCGAAGTTTCTTAGGCTAAATAGGCATTTATTGTAAATCCATTGAGGACTTCATTAAGATTTCTAATAAGTTGTGCAAGTTATTATACAAGGAGATAAAGTTTGTGTATGATTACGCTTGTCCAAGGCCTTTGAGTGCCTAAAAGAGAGGTTGATTTCTGCTCCTATCATTGTGTCGCTAAATTGGTCCATTTTTTGAGGTGAAAAGTGATGCTAGTGGTGTTACCCGAGGACCTATCTTGGGCCAAAGATTTAAGAAGATACCATACGCCAATTATTATGCCAGCAAAGCACTCAATCCGTCACCAAAAAATTACACGGTTACTAATCAAAAGTTACTTGTGGTGGTGTTTTATTTTGAGAAGTTCTGGTCCTATTTAATTGATACCAAAGTCATCATACATACTAACCATGGTTATGAAATATGATCAACAGAGATTGATTTGATAGGTACTATTGCTTCAAAGGTTCGAATTTAAGGTAAAAGAGTGAAAGGGCAAGAACTAAAGTTGAGGGCCATTTATCCTTCGTAGAAGAGGGTGATGCTAGAATTAAGCGATGATCTTGAGATTGATGATACTTTTCCAGATGAGCACATCTTTCTAGCATCATAAGACTTAATCCTCTAGTTTTCTAACTTTTACAATTATTTGGCAAGTGGCCTCGTACCATAAGATATGTTGTTTTAGCAGCAAAAATGATTTATGCATGAGGTATGAAAGTTTTATCGGGATAAGCCTTAATTTTTTCAGGTATGTATGGATTCTGTGATTTGGAGGTTTATTCTATAAATGGCGATGATGTGTATGCCTATCACTCATCTCTAGTTAGGGTCACTATGGTGGTATGTATAAATCCCACAAGATTCTACAGTGAGGTTACTATTGGTCGATGATTTATAAAGATGCATATGACTATGATTGAGAGTTTGACCAATTCAACATGCAAGTCAATATCTTACAACATGATGAGCTCCTCATACATCTATTCTTGATCTTGAGCTATTTAATGTGTAGGGAATTGACTTTATTCGCTTATTCATAAGTTCTTACAGTTTGAAGTAAATTGTGGTAGCAATTGACTATGCATCTAAGTGGGTGGAAGAAATTGCTCATCCTAATAAGGAGAATCGAACTAACATAGCCTTTTTAAAAAATATTTTTCTTGGTCGGGGCTCCATGAGCTATCATTTATAATAGTGGATCACATTTTTAGAATCATCTATTCAAGTCCCTACTTGAGAAATATGATGTGAAACATAAGGTAGAAATATCATATAATCTGCAGACAAGTGGGAAAGTTGAGGTCTCCAATCATGAGATCAAGGATATTTTTGCAAAGACTGTGATTGTCTACCAGACTGACTGGTCGAGAAAGTTAGTTGATAAACTTTGGGATTACTAGACATATTACAAAACTCACATAGGTTCCTATCCCTATTAGCTTATGTATAATAAAACATGCCACTTCTCGGTCAAATTTGAGCATAAGACACTATGGTCATTATAGAAACTAAATTTTAAATGGAAAGATATCGCACACATTAGAATGGATAAGATAAATGAGTTAGATGAGCTCTACCTCTGTTCTTAGAGAAGTTTAATTTGTCTAGGGATAAGATGAAATCGTACCATGACAAGAAAATTATGAAAAAGGTATTCCAGCTCGATAATGTGGTATTGTTGTCTAATTTAAGACATTACATGTTTCCTACAAAGATGAAGTCTAGGTAGTATGTATTATTCATCGTGGTTAGCACATTTACATATTGTGTAATTGAGCTAAAATGGGATGATGATGCCTCGTACAAGGTGAATAGGTATTATGATAAGTATTTCATAGGAAACATGGAGGAGTTGTAAGTGTGTGAGAATGTTAGCATTGGTGACGTTTGAGTAGCCAAGGAATCTGAGTCGTGCACCAATGTTAAATCAGGCACTACATGAAAGGTAACTCATAGGCTTGTTTATGAGTTCTTAGTACCTATCACAGCAATGTCGTGCTGCGATTTTAAATCAAGCACTGCTTTGGAGGCAACCAAAGGTTTTAGGATTCACTTTGTTTTTGTTTTGTAGGTTAAAAGCATGGGAAAGTACCTAGAGTATGATAAAAATTGAAAAATATCGGATAAATCTAAGTAAGTGGACCTACAACTCTAACTACGGGGTCATAACTCCAATCGATAATATTTATGTTCAGTCATAGTAAGCATAAGAAAAGTTTGGGTCTCAAAACTTCAGCCTACAACCCTTACCTATGGCCCCGTAGGTTGGATCATAGGAATCAAGGCTAACAAAATTGTAATGACCCTCTAGGTCTTTTCCCCATGTTGCACATATTTCTGATGTTTTAAGCCTTTCCATAGTAGTTACAAGTCATTAATGACTTGCCAAAACTCTAACTTTGATTATCAAATAGTTTGTTTGGATTTTATGCTCATTTCTCTATTTTGGAGCTTTCTCTGAATAGGATTTGTCTCGAACCAAAAAACCTAGAGGATGAACTTTGATGAGGATTTTGACAGCATAATCAACTCTGAAACATTAATTTATGAATAGGGGGACCCTTGGTTTAGGTTCAGAGGCTTTCAGACTCGTTTTGGGCTATTAGGTAGATTGTGTGAATGATGGAACTATAGGTGTGAGCTCTATAATTAGTCAAAATAATATTTGATTAAATTAACAATGGTTCCATTACGTTTGAAACGTCAAATTCAATATGGTAGCATATGTTTCTATGAGTTAGTGTTATCGAATGAATCCTGAACACCCCATCAAATCTTATTTTATACCTAGTAAAATTATTATGTATAGCACCTAATAGGTCAGCATAAGCACTTATTGGGCTGCTTTAGCACTAAGCATGTTAGTGCCCATAGGCCTCTTTGGAATTATGGTCCATTGACAATGGTGCACTTTAGCACCGAATGGATTTTATAGCGGTGCCTACCTTAGTTCAATTGGTGATGCTTTAGAGACACAACGACTTTCTACTAGACTACTTTAGCGGTCTTGTTTCTACTTTAGCAGTAGGCTCTTTATCTCTTGGGAGTCTGGTTTAGCGGCACCTGTACCCTTTTATCCCCTTCTCTTTACTAAATTTTAACCATTACTTCCCCTATTTTCACACTAAGTTGAGATCTCAAAGACGGGAAAAAGTGAAAAATCATCCACATAAGTTAAGGTAAGCTAATCAAAATCTTTTTGGTGATTGCCCATTAATTTTAACTTCAATTACCACCCAAATTCATGGTAAAATTCTTAGAAATTATGTTTTAAATTACTAAAGTTTGAGGGTTCATTTGAGACCCAATTTATCCCTCATTTGTGCTCAAATTTTGTAACACCCCATGTTTTTCTAGCTTAAAATTCTTTCCTAGAATGTTAAGAGTGTTCTTCAAAAATGAATAACCTTTATTTAGACTGAATTTTCCAGATTTAGACCTTACATTATGTGGAAATTTGAATAAAATTTCCATCAATACCAAATTCGCCCAATTCCGGCACTTGATTGAGAAGTTAGAGCATTTTTAGTAATGCAGTGTCCCACCTAGGAACGCACTGCATCGCGGTGGATGCCAAAATGACAATCGGAACATTCCAGGGGATTTTCATGATATTGGCACATCACGGAGAGGTCCAAATTCCCAATTGTCAATTTCCAAGGGCGCAACGCGATAGCACCGCATTGTACGAGAGTGCAAATTCGAACTCGTCCTTTTCAGAAGCTTAACGCGATTTCAATACATCGCGGTGAAGGTGTAATTGTCCTTCTATTGATCCATAATTTGAATTTTTTTGTCATTAATTTAATCCTAAGTATGTGAAGTTCTTATTAGGTTTATAATATTCATAGAAGTTATTTAGAGCCAAGTGGAGCTAAGAACATTAGATTCGTCCAAAATTTAGCATTCAATCCAATAAAGGTCTACTTTAACGTGTATAACCTTTTACATACATGGAATTTTCCTTCCAAAGATCCATCAAATTGTAGATAATTTAATTATCTTTTCGACAATACCAATTTCGCAAAAATCCAAAACCCAAGCGAAAAGTTATAGCCATTTTAGTGTGAGGTTGTAAGCTTCCGCGATGGTAGAGCATCGCGCTAAAGGGAAAATCGGGATGCGGGTTACAATTTCTTCTTTAAATTAATATTGGGCAATGGGGTCTTTTTCTCCCTCAACCAAGGTCATAAAAACTGAGGATTAAGGGTGATATTGAGCAAATTACACCCCCTTTTTCATTAAATTCTCCCATCTAGAAACCCTAAGTTTCATAACCCAAATTCAAGAATATCCTAAAGTTCACCATTAATTCTCCTAGTTGGGTCAAGATTCTAACTTCTTATTTTCAATAACTCCAAGAACCCTCATTCAAGACTACAAATATCATCTCATAAGCAAGTTGTTCATCTAAGTTTATCATCCAAGGTATGTGGGGTTTCAACAAGGACAATCCTTTCGTCCTTGTGCCTAAAACATATTTTAGATTATAAATTAAATTACTAAAGTTTAAATTATTTTCCATGAAATTCAAGTTGGGGTTTATACCCATTGTTGTTAATTACAAGCTTATAAGGTTTCCAATGATTTAGAAGTGGAATTACATGACTAATTTCATATATTATTGCAAGTAATGTAATTTTCTAGATTTTCCAACTGAGTTTAAGCATTTTATTGTGATTCCTGATTTCTATATTTTGACATTGTTGAAGTATTTTTAAGAAGAATATTGAGTATGATGTTTTGCTATGATATTACATGATTATGTTTATATTTTCATGCTTATTACTGAAATTTCCAGATTTTGAGTTGATTCATCAATATTTACATTATGAAGCATGAATCTTTTGGTCTTTTAACATGAGTTTGATATATGGGACATTAACCTCTTTTTAAAGATTGTTATTTTGAGAATGTTGAAAGCTTCTAAAGATTATTATTGAGCATGAAGTTGAATATGATTATTCATGCATTAAAGTTATATATTTTGAATCTTAAGTACTAGTAATGAGTGTATAAGGAGACTGTGATCTCAATGATTTCTTAACAAGATTGATAAGTGCTTTTAAAGAAAAGATTAATCTTTTAATTCCAAGCTAAGATAGAAATCCACATTGTTTATGATTTAAAGAAAAGATGAGTATAATTGGTCTTTATTTTAGACCCTTGTATTGTTTAAGGAGGATTTCCTAAAATTTCTGAGCATAAGTATGGGAGTAGTATTTAGCACCGAGTTGAGTATGATTTCAAGGTCTCATACCCTAGAACTACGTGCCGCTGTAGGTTTCTAAGTTGCTCCTAAGTGGGCCAAGAGAGTGATCACTAAAGTTATGGTTCTATTCCGATGGAAAGGGTAGAACAACTCTCCCCAATGTGGGTAAGACGTTGGATTTCATGTCAGCTCACATGGTTTATGTCTGTTCGCAGAAACTCCCAAAAGAAGTTCCCTACTCTCTTTAAGATAAAGTATATATTTTTTGAAAGTTAATTTTTTAAGATCTCTAAAGTTGTATATCCCAAAGTCTCTAAAATGATATAGTTTTAAAGTCCCGTATGTTTTAAAGAAGTTCTACTCTCCTAAAGATAAAAGCATGAGTTTTGAAAGTATTGTTTAAAGATTACTTCAGATTATAGGTTTTGAGAATAAGAGGAGAATACAGTTTTTTGAGTTAAGTATGATGACTCATGAGATTTATATTACATGTTTCACCATTCATGATTTATGAGATTTAAAATTCAGATTTATTCAAGCCATGTGAGTCATTCATATTTGTTAGCATAATTTTTGTACAGAGTAACGATATTGTTCATTTAAATGCATACACCTTCATATAATCAGTACGACTTCAAAGTGCTAATCCACATATATGTCTATGTGTTGTATTGTCTTATAATATAGGTATAAGTCATAGCTCACATATCATAATAAGACAGGTTGTAGCTTCTCGCCAGCAGAGGACTAGCCCTTTTTATTCAAGGGCTTAATCAGTCAGAATTTATATAGTATTGTATTTTATTTATTCAGTCATATTGAGTTAGGATAGTTGGGAGTCATGATCCAACTATCTATAGTAAATACTAGTAAAGGATTCATAGATAGTTCGTAGAGTCAGTGTATTTTATTTCATTTTGTAAGTAAAAGCAAAGTTGTAATCATGTGAACTCAATTTGTACAGATTAGATTAAGAAAGAGATGTCTTTCACTAATTTTGTATAGTTTTATGCATTTATTTGAACTTCTTTTGAGTTATGTTAGTAGAAGGGTTAGCTTGGGGTCACTTGTGGCTCTAAGCACTATGTGACGTCTCGGGATTGAATTTTGGGGCATTACAAACTTGGTATCAAAGCACAATGTTCAAGAGTCCTAGGGTGTCTGTGAAGCCGTGTCTAGTAGAGTCTTATGGAATGGTACGGAGACGTCTGTACTTTTCTTCAAGAGTCTACAAGGCATCTAGGAAATTTCTCCATTCTTTCAAGTCGCAGATCGTGCTATAAAAAGGTTCTCTAAGAAACTTATATAGATTCTCATCTTACTCTATTCAGGCCATCTCTGCCTTATTTTCAAGATATCAAAAATAGTCAAGTTTAAGTCTTTATTGATAAAGCTTTCTCAGAAAGTCTCTATAGGATAGTTATAGGATTGTAAGTGAGCTAGAAAGTATCCCATCAGTGCTTTTAGTTTTGAAGACTAAAGTTCTTTATTCATGGTCATAAAAGTTGTGCACTAAGCCCAAGTCATATGTTCTTTCTAATTCATCGTTAGAATCCATAATGTAAATCTATACTTCCCTATCCATGTATTATTCTTGAAATTGCATGATCAATAAGTTCTAATTTCCTCCCCTGATAATGCTCTCAAGCTTGCTAGCAAGAAGTTTTAGAAGTCTCATAAAGTAGCTTGAGAGGAGCCTTCTCGTGTATTATAGGTTTCTAAAGTTTAAAGTTATGTCCTAATTTATATGAGCCATTCAGTTAAGATAGAGCAAGATGTGTATTATTAGATCATTGAATATTGTGTGTCAAGTTTCTATATCTTGTAATATGTAATTTTGTTATCATTGCATTTTTGAAAAATCAAAGTCTAGTGAAGCCGTGTGGGGATCTTTCGATTCACTAGCATAGTTTCTTTGTTATTTATCTCATTTTCTTGTTCAAAACACAAAATGAAGTTAAGTGAAGCTATGTGAGGCCTATTTCGATTCACTAGAAACTTGTTATTCATCTTGTTTTTCTTGTGTTAGTTTGATGTATGGGTTAAGAGGTGTCGTGACAAGAATGATAATAAGGGCAATGTATCGAATATTTATATATATATATATAGTTATCTATGTATTTATGTATATCTGAATTTTTGCACATGATTAGGCTAGTAAGGAAGTGATATGTACTTGTTTGTTAGTTAGTGAAACGTAAAGAAGGAGTTATTAGTTAAGGAGAATTGTTGTTTGCTTGAAGTATGAAAAGTCATTGATGATAATCATTGTCTTATAAAAGTATAGGTTTTTGATGAAAGTACTTAGTGGTTGAGTGTTATTCCCTTGACGTTATAGAAAAGAGTTTAGCCAAAATTTATAGAGCTATGAAAGTAAGTTAGGTATGAAGATGGGTAAATTGTAATAATGTGAAGAAAGGGGATGTGTTAACGGATTGTGAATAAGATAGGCCACACGATGATGATCAATTATTGTTGTTATGGGGTTTTAGCGGACTAGTATTTCTTTATGTCTTATTTTATAACTTCCTAGTGAGAATAGTATGTGAGTTTGGTTTGTAAATCATGTTTAGCACTAGACATTAAGTTTGAACAACGGATGGTCATCAAGGTGGATCTAATAAGTTTCTTGATTAGTGATGCTAGTTGAATAGAAGTGATCTAGTAGTCTTGAATAGTGTATGCAAGATCTTAAGTTTAGTTATTCATAATTAAGTATGATGTTGAAGGTATGATATAGAGTTGTACCAAGGTAAGATAGGGCTTCATTATTTTCAAAATTTATTAAAGATTGTGTGGTTAGTAGTACCCTTGAATTGATAGGTATGAATGAGTCTATGTGGTATACGATGTCCTTGTCGGTTAACTTATGGGTTACAGGTTCATGATGTTGTAAGTTAGAAATATGACATTAGCAGAGTATGAAGGAAGTTAGTATGGTTTAGCGAAGGTTGATGATATCCATGTTAAGTGTCAATATCTAAGTTGGTGTGTTTTTAAGTTGTTACATTAAGACTAATGGGGGCCATATAAATCTAAGAGTTGAATCTCAGAAGTAGGTGTTAGCATTGGGTGTTATGCATGAAGATATAGTCCTTCAGGGTAAGTTTAATTTTATGTGTATTAGTTATATCCTAGATTCTAGATTAAAGTGATTTCAGTTAAGATTAGATTTTATATAGTGGTTCACAGACTTAGAGTGATGGCTAGAATCTAAGGGGGAGATGATAGAATGAGTAGCCAAGTCTGACTTCCAGATTCTAGTACAGATGAACGGTTGTCTAGATGGGAGGGAGAGTAAAGGTTTCTTGTTAAGGAAAGATTGTTTATGCTTATTTTAGCTAAGGCTATAAGTGTTAAGTAAGATTGAGGCCATGTTTTGATATATGCCATGGTTAGTTGGAATGCTATGTGTGTCTTCTTAAGAATGGTGCATGGAAAATTTTATTGATAGAGGTTTGTATGATATGAGAAAGGTGTTTGTTTAGAAGTGCATATGTGGTTATAGATATAGGCTTAAACATCATGTTTGTATATATATCTGGATAAATGTACTGCGCGTTAGTATATGTCTAGTATGAGGTTGAATGTAATTTTTTGGAGTGGTAATAAGAATTATGCATGAGATGAGAAGTTGTGAAATGCAGGGTGTGTTGAATTTATGACTCAGACTAGTATTATAGTTTTATGCGGTGAATCTCGTGATTTTGAGTTAGGATTGAAGATGATGAGAGGATTTATTTTAGTTTAGACATTAGTAGAAGGAAATATTAATGACCATGTGAGAATTTTAAGTTGAATCAATGAGTACGGTGCTTATGGGGAAAGTATTGTTGAGAGAGTATCCTAGAAGTATGGCTAAGCTTGAAAGTAAGGAGTTGCATTGCCTAAAGCCTAGTAATTATATCCTAGCTTATGATTTACATGTTTGGTTTAAATCTTGCCATATTATTAGAATTTCTTAGAAAAGTGTTGGAGAATACTCCAAGTAAGTATGAGCAGTTAGTATGATTTAGTCTATAAAACCTACGATTCAGTTTTTCGATCAAGCAAATAAGCTCATATAGATTCCTAACGTTCCATTTATTCCTATAACCCAAAGTCTCTCTAACAGGGCCATCCCAATAGGTAATTTATTCGCTTTATGTACTTTGTGAATAAAGCTCAGTTCATGCAGAATGCATCAGTTTCAGATATAAATATTAAGTCATGATTCAGTTTGTAAGGATTCCGTGTATCACCCCTATCTTTTACTAGTATTTCAACCAAATCAGTATTATTCGAGAACGAACGATCCCAAAGGGGGAGATGTTATAAAACCCTGAGTTTTCTTATCATAAACCTCTCCTTGTTTTTCTCATGAAATCAGATCCAGCCTAAAGTAATGATTACTCAAAAATTTACGCTCTTGTTTCAATCTCAACCATATAGCTATTTTCATGAGAATTCATGCACTCGTAGTTCAGTTCAGAAGCTCAATATGATTAACATTCAGTTATTCAGTTTATTTTAGATGTGCATGATAGCTAATAACCTCAGATTCCTCAGTATTTTCAGCTTAATTATCCACATTCGAGGACGAATATTGCCAAGGAGAGATATTGTAACACCCCGTGTTTTTCCTAGCTTAGAATTCATTCCTAGAATGTTAGGAGTGTTCTTTAAAAATGAATAACCTTTATTTCATATGGAATTTTCTAGATTTAGACCTTTCATTATGTGGAAAATTTAAAAAGCTTTCCTTCAATATCAAATTTTCCTAATTTCGACACTCAGTGAAAAAGTTAAAGCATTTTTAGTAATGCAGTGTCCCATCTGGGCATGCACCACATCGCGGTGGATGCCAAAACTATAATCGTCACATTCCAGTAGACCTCTATGATATTGGTGCATCGCGAAGAGGTCCAAATTCCCAAATGTCAATTTCTAGTGGCACATAGCGATAGCACTGCATCGCGCTAGAGTGCAAATTCTCACTTGTCATTTTCAGTAGCTTAGTGCAATTTTAATGGATCGCGATGAAGGTGTAATTGTAGTACTCGTAATCCATAATTCTAATTCATGTGTAATTAGTTTAAGCCTAAGTATGTAAAGTTCTTATTAGGTGAATAATGTTCATCGAAGTAATTTAGAGCCAAGTGGAGCTAAGAACATTAGATTCATCCAAAATTTGATATTCAATCCTATAAGGTTCTACTTTAAATGTCTATAACCTTTTATATATGTTGAATTTTCCATTTCAAGACCTATAAAATTATAGGTAAAAATCTGATACCCGAGCAAAAAGTTATAGCCATTTTAGTGTGAGGCAGTAAGCTGCCCCGATGGTAACGCATTGTGCTGAAGGGAAAAATCGAGATGTGAGTTACGAATTTTTTCTTCAAATTAATGAGGGGTAATGGGGTCTTTTTCCCCCTCAACCCAGGTCGTAAAAACAGAGGATTAAGGGTGATATTGAGCAAATTACACCCTCCTTTTAAATCAAATTCTCTCATCTAGAAACCCTAAGTTTCATCACCCAAATTCAATTATATCCTAAAGTTCACCATTAATTCTCCAAGTTGGGTCAAAATTCCAAGTTCTTAGTTCAAGAACTCCAAGAACCCTCATTCAACAGTATAAATATCATCTCATAAGGAAGTTGTTTATCTAAGTTTATCATCCAAGGTATGTGGAGTTTCAACAAGGACAATACTTTCGTCCTTGTGCCCAAAACTTATTTTAGATTATAAATTACTGATTTTTTTTTTTATCATTTTTCATGAAATTCAAGTTGGTGTTTATACCTATTGTTGTTAATTACAAGCTTTAAGGTTTTCAATGATTTAGAAGTGGAATTGCATGACTAATTTCATATATTTTTGCAATTAATGTGATTTTCCAGATTTTTCAAGTGAGTTTAAGCATTATATTGTGATTCTTGATTTCTATATTTTGACATTGTTGAAGTCTTTTCAAGAAGCATATTTTGTATGATTTTTTGCTATTATATTAGATGAGTATGTTTATATTTTCATGCTTATTGCTGAAATTTCCAGATTTTGAATTGATTCATCAATATTTGCATTATCAAGCATGGATCTTTTAGTGTTTTAATGTGAGTTTGATAGATAGGAAATTGACCCCTATTTAAAGATTGTTATTTTGAGAATGTTGAAAGCATCTAATGATTATTATTGAGCATGAAGTTGAATATAATTATTGATGCATTAAAGTTATATATTTTGAATCTTAAGTACTAGTAATGAGTTTATAAGGAGACTGTGATCTCAATGTCTTGTTGACAAGTTTGAAAAGTCCTTTCAAAGCAAAGATAGATCTTTTAATTCAAAGCTAAGATAGGAATCCACATTGTTTATGATTTAAAGAAAAGATAAGTATAACGGGTCTTTGTTATAGACCATTGTATTGTTTTAAGGTAGATTTCCTAAAAGATCTGAGCATAAGTATGGGAGTAGTATTTAGCACCGGGTTAAGTGTGATTCCAAGGTCTCATACTCCAGAACTACGTGCCACTGTAGGTTTCTTATTTTCCCCTAAGTGGGTCAAGATAGTGATCACTAAAGTTAACGTTCTATTCTGATGGTAAGGGTAGAATAGCTCTCCCCAATGTGGGTAAGATGTTGAACTCTGTATCAGCTCACACGGTTTATGTTGGTTATAAGAAAGTCCCAAAAGAGGTTCCCTACTCTCTTGAAGATAAAGTATTATATTTTGAAATTTAATATATTAAGATTTCCAAATTTGTATGTCCCAAAGACTTTAAAAGTGTTATGGTCTTAAAGTCCTTTATCTTTTAAAGAAGTTCTACTCTCCTAAAGATAAAAGCATGAGTTTTGAAAGTATCGGTTAAAGATTACTTTAGCTTATAAGTTTTAAGAATAAGAAGAGAATACAGATTTTTGAGTTAAGTATGATGACTCACGAGATTTATATTACATGTTTTACCATTCATGATTATGAGATTTACATTTCAAATATATTCAAGCCATGTGTGTCATTCATATTTGCATGCATGATTTATGTAAAGAGTAACGATATTGTTCATTTAAATGGATACACTTCCATTTACTCAGTACAACCTCAAAGTGTTGATCCATATATATGTCTATATGCTACATTATCATATAATATAGGTACAATTCATAGCTCAAATATCATAATCAGATAAGCTGCAGCTTCCCACCAACAGAGGACGATCCCTTTTTATTTAAGGGCTCAAGTTAATCAAAGTTTGCGTAGTATTGTACTTTATTCATTCAGTCATATTGAGTTAGGATAGTTGGGAGTCATGACCCGACTATATATAGTCAATACTAGTAGAGGCTTCATTGACAGTTAGTAGAGTCAATGTATTTTATTTTAGTTTATTTGTAAAAGCAAAGTTGTAATCATGTGAACTCAATTTATATTGATCAGATCTAGAAAGAGTTTTCTTCTGTTGATTTTGTACAGTTTTATGCATTTATTTCAGCTGCTTTTGATTTATACTAGTAGAAAGGTTAGCTTGGCTAACTTGTGGCTCTAAGCACTGTGTGACGTCTCGGTACCCATTTTCTGGGCGTTACAAATTTTGAGTACACATTCCTTGTGCTTTATGGGAACTCATGATAGGTACAATTTTGGATTTAATTGTGGGCCACATCGGCTCATTCTTGACCCAAAGATATTATCCAACCCTTAATATAACAATATGGGACTCATTTTAATTTTAACATAGTGTAGATTACTAATTTGATAGCATGACAATATTTTGGATTTATAGAGAGAAGAATGATTCGTGGACAACTCAAGGGTTGAGGTTCAACATCTAGGTAGGCTTGTGTCTATTATTCTTCTAGAGGTAGTGTTTTATAAATGTTGAATGTTAGATCGGGATGATAGGATGTGATTGTTCATAGTAAACTGTGGCTTAGCCTAAATTAGAAATTCGTGGCCTAATAGTGTAATTTTCACTTAAGGTGAAATACTTATTATTATTCTATGAACTTATTAAGTTAGGTTACTATCATGTTAGGCATAGTTGAGACTAATAAGGCTATATTATAGTGTTTAATATGTTACTCGGGGGATTTTAATGATTTTTCCTAGCTTATGATACTATGGTTAAGTTTGATATATATATTTTTAGGCCCAAATCAATCTTTTTGGTACTTTTTGCATTCTGAGAAGGTTTTTATCCTTGTAGGGAAAGTGGTCATAGTTTATGGATTTATTGATGCGTATAATCATATTGTTTGGATACTAGTGATGGTATTCATATATTCGATTCATTCACGATCTCTTAGAAAGTAAATGGTACGATTCTAACTAAAAATATGGTTTTATTATTATTTTACCTAAAAAGGCAATTATTCCTTCTTTTTTCTTTTAAAGTAGATTATTTCATAACAATGATCGTATAATTTTAATGAATAACATGTGACTTTGAGACTAAAACTAATATTTTAGGGATTTGATCATGTTAGATTCTAGTCCATAATTTTGCTATGACTATTTAGCTTGGTCGTGAGAGATTCTGACCATTTCACTATTTAATGATGATTTAGTCTAGGAGTTTATCTTGGGTAATATATTTATATTTACGAACTTACACTCCTTTAGCCATGGTTATAGCTCGTGCATTTTATATGTATATATATATATGGTATAGGATAAAGTGGATCGATAATCATGATGGTTGTTGGAAATCGTAGATTAGGACTAGGTTGGTGTATATGAGTACTCCCAAATACTTTAGGGTCCCCTATGATAATCATGATGGTTGTTGGAAATCCTAGATTATGGACTTACTTGGTATTCATTCTTGCATGCACATTGCCTATAACTAGTATGCGTTATATCTAATAGCCTTATGTGGGTTGCACAGGTATAGGTATGCGTATTTCTTATAGTATATTATACGGTGCTTGTATTTATCATCCTTATGGGTAGTTGCATAGGTAAAAGCTCTGATAGTTGCTTTTTTAGTGCTGATTAAACCTTTCGGGCTAATGATAGAGGCGCTTTACAAATGGCCCAGATAGGTATAATTTTTCTAGACTAGTCAATTACTTTATATTGTTATTTTTATTATGATTAGTTTATGACAGGTTGATTTTTAAACTGATATTGGGATTTTAGGTTTGTTTTTTATTTTTTATCTTATGATTAATTTATTTTGCACGATTATCCCATGGTTAGGTATTCTGGATTTTGACCCTGATTGTGTTAGCAATGGTTCCTACTCTGATAAGGAAAACTTGATATGCTATTGTAATTACTTAGGTTGTATCTTGAGTTAACCTTGCATATGTATATGTATCTATCTTTAATAGTTATGGTATTATTTTATATCCCTCCATCATATTTATTCATTTGGTATATTATTTCTCGGTCTTGTATACATATATATATACATATTTCATCTATTCATTATTCATATTATGGGAAGTGATATGTGGTATAGTGCTTAGGGTCTTGGGTATGGCAAGAATTAGTTCATCCTTATTACCATCTTTGCCTTTTCTGCTAGTTTCTTGGTTATGAATAGGATAGTTATCCTTGTAGTCTCAGTAGTTCTATTATGTAGATTTCTTGATATTTGGGCATAGTTTAAATACCTGCTTGTATGCTATTATTTTTGTATTATCTCTGGAGCTCAATCAATAGTTTCCCACTTGTACCACGTGCTTGGTACTCATACTACATATCTAAAGCCTGTAGATTATAGTATGGGTACTTGTCATTGGTGTATGTGGTGGTGTGTAGCATCTATAGTTAGGAGACATAGGGTGAGATCTTAGTTTTTGAAGTATTTCTATATTCACTATTATGTACTAGACTACTCTTTATGTTGTATTTGGAGATGGGTTGTATCGGTATATTTATTTAGCAATTCATTTTGTAAACTTATTACATTAGAATCTCTTGTACTAATTTCACCATGTTTTGGGTCTATCTTATATATTTTATTCTATTATTATATTTATTCTGCATTCTTCCTTCATTTCTCTTGGTACTCTATTACTAGTAGTTGTAAACTGTTGGTTAGCTTACCTCTAGTGGATCATAGTAGGCACCATAATGACTTAGGAAGTTGGGTCATGCCAAATTGGTATTAGGGCTTAGGTTTACATTTTATTAGTACAAGAGCTAAGTGTCTAGTAGAGTACTACAAATCAGTGCAGAGATGTCCGTAACATATCTTTGAAAGGCTATAGGCCATTCTTAAGGATTTCTATTATTGACTTTTTGTCATGTGTCAATATTTTAGTGGGACTCCAGTATGTTCATTCACACTATTCTATCCTAGATGAATGATGTGAGGTTTTTGATAGATGTATATGGATCTTTGAAAGGAATTTTTAAAGGTTCAATGCAGCATTGAACTAGAAATTTAGGGATTATGTCAATGGTCTTCATCATAAGCTAGAGGCTTTAGGTCCATCCCAGGCATCGGAAGAGTTTGCAACCACTTCAACCTTTTGATATACCACATTAGGGATCCCAAACTTTTTCATGGACAACTCACAAGTAGAGAACACAATTGGTTTATTGGGCAGTTGTTAGGCCAGAGTTGGGCTTGTTTGTATTCATCAGGGTTACTTTATGGTTTCAGAGTATGAGATCAGATGTTTTAATGGGACATAGATATTCCAATGCTATATCCTTTAGAGCACGAAATGTTGAGCAGATTTATTAGAGAAATAGCAGTGCAATTTTATTTTGCATTGGAGCACATGATAAAAGTTTGTTATTCCTTTTCACAAGTTTTTAATCATGCGAAGGCCAAAAAGTAAACATGTATTGGGACATATAGAGGTGGCAGTAAGAGACCATGTCATTAGTACAGTACTATTGCTGTTCTATTTGTGAGTTAGGATCCTCCAAGCTGGGTCCAACATCACTTGTAGCCCATTAGTTCTCTGTAGATAGCACTTCAGACTATGGGTAGCTCTTATATTTTTTGTGGTGATAATAGTGGGTAGAGTTCTCATCGGACCTTATGGAGTTTTTTATACATCTCTTCAGGCCATGGCGGTCATTCAGGATCAGGAAGGATAGTACCTCAGAGTATTCTAGGAGCTTGTTTTGGTTGTGAAAAGATAGGACATTAGTCTAGAGAGTGACCCAATAGTGAGTCAATTGTTAATACAGAATTAGTATCAATTTCCCACTAGGCTAGAGTTCTTGTGGCATGTTATAATTGAGGGAAGAATGGTAATCTTAGCAAAGAGTGCCCTCTACTTTAGTTGGTTAGCTAGTTGGGGCCAGCTCATATTTCTCGTTAAGTTAGGCTTTAGGGATTTACTGTGACTGTAGAGAGATCGACCACTGGTATATAGATATCCCAAATATGGGATTATTGGTCGTTCAACTTATTCAAATTAGTCTAGTAGTGTTGTGTCTCTATCAAATAGAGGTAGTGCACTTAACACCATAGTTGATGATTATGATGCTCAATATGAGTTTTGACCTATTAAGATTTGTTCTCTCTTTTGAATATCAGGAATATGACTTTGGGATTCACTATTATGGGTGCACCTTTTTATTTCTTCCCTTTATATTTTCATTATAGCATATTTGGGTACTTTTACCCATCAATGATTATATGCCTTTGTAAGTTTATATTTATTATTATGCACACTTAGATAGAGTTTGTAATTATATGACTACCCCTATATATTATTTCCTTTAAGAGTTAATGTTGTGGATCACTATCAATATTTTTCTTTTGGGCATAGTACTTAAGTTCGAGTCCCATTTACTTGGCATATTGGCCTTCTTATGGCCATATAATGGTACTTTTTTGTGATTTTACTTTCGGTACAACCTATCCTTTATATTAATGTCTATAATATTGTTGTTATCGATCCTCGCTGGGTAGATGGCTAGACTAATAGTATTTTATTAGAATTTTCCTTTCTTGCGGTTCTTTTTTGTTGACTTAGGAAACTAGATAAATTGGATGATTTCTCTCCTATAGCGAGTTGAGGTTGATTATTTTCCTATTTGTTTGTTGTTCTAGATTAGTTATGGAGTAGATTATGGTATTAAAGGTAAGATGGTTATCTGTGGTTCTATTGTGGTTTTGGAGTTGGCAATTTATTATACTGCCTATTTTTGAGGTTGACCAATTTTGGGTCTGTTCTTCCCATTTGACTAGTTCATCACTTGATAGTGGTTTTGATGTGGATGTTGAGAAATCTCAGATTCTTCTTTCAGGTTTTTTGGGTTCGTCCTTTTGTGGTAGTTTGTTCTTGGTATTGGTGCAGAGTTAGATACTTTGTTCTTTCATGATGTGGTTCTTTTCTTAGTGGCATTAAAGAGTTAAAGATAGGTGATCTTTTCTATGATAAGTTCTTAAGTTGGTAAATGGGGTATTCATTATCAAGATGGAGTTTTTAATTGATTACTTTTCGGCTAAGGATACACTTCTCCAAGTTGTTATAGATTTTGTTTTGACTAGTGCGGTTTGCAGCCATAGTGGGTTCTTGAGTATTCTTTGGTTGTTCATACCTTCCAAAAAGATATGGATTAGATTAAATATGTTTTCAACCAATGATTTATCCTCTGTGGTGAGTTTATTCTTTAGCTATGTTTCAATTTTGGATAAGCATGATTTAGTAAGCATATGTCTGACTTGGATAGTAAGGTCAATTTGACAATTTGACTTGTTAAGACTTGTCAACTAAATTTAAGACTTGATACCGTGTACTGGTGATTTGAAGGCTATGATTGATTGGCAGTGTGAATTCTTGCCTATATTAAGGTTTGGATTAGGTAGTTGAGATTGAGAGATTCAAATTTAGTGTCAAGATTTCAGTTTAGAGTTATAGAGTTGGGTGGAAACATTATATTAGATTCATCTCAGTTGGGTTTCATCTATAGGATGGCTAAGCATAAAGTGTATGGACCAACTCAAACTTCTTTAGTTCATATGGATTGTGGTTGATAGGTGTTCAGATGGTAGTCCATGGTACCATATTTGTTCCTTCATCTTTTATGCTAATTTTTAGACATTGCCAAAATTTTGATTATTTACTCATTGGGAGTAGGATACTTGAGTTAGACTTAGTAGCATTCTCGATTGATGGGACATCCTGGAATAGATCATTAACTGATTAATAATTGAGCTTTGGGCTCCTAGTTTCCAGATTTGATGGTCATTCAGACAAGCTGTAGTATTGACATTGATTACACAAGTTGATTAGCTCATATTGTATGCCAAGGTAGCACCTCACAGGCTTATTCATAAGCTTAGTCATAGGCTTTCAATTATGGATTTTCAGTGGATCAACTTTAGTTCTTTGAGGTTAGTGTGATAAAATTGCGTGAATAGGATTTGGGGGACTTTCTACTTATGTTGGACTGGATTGCCATTTTGATTTTCATTCTTATTATAATTGACATCATTCATATGATTTCATCTCCAAATTCAATATGTGTTCTTATAATCATGAGTAGCTAAATATCCTAACTAGGGTTGTGGGAACCGTTATGGATTAACAAATTAGAGGAAGTGTAAAGACATTCTTGATTGATATTTTTACATGTATTGTTGCTTTCTTTACTTTAATTTCTTTCTTAACAACTTCAAATGTTAGGAACTCACATGTATTCGATACTAACTCGAGAGAGAGGTAGATATTAAGAAAAATAGATCACAATCGTAATTTCAAACTACAAACTTTTATCTAATTAATTTGAGATAGAGATGAGATAGTTAATTTGAGATCTAAAATAATAGTTAGTTATGCGACCATTGAGATCAAGAGAAGATAAGTGAAATTCACTGAAACCAAGGTCGAGAGACAGTTAGGTGGTACATTACTTGTTACATTTTTCATTTGAGGTACCATTATAGTTTGATATGCATGATAAGTCTATGGAATTAAGAAGTCATGGGATAACAGAATCCTAGTGATCGTTTTATATTGATAACAACACTAGTTTTCCAAGCATTGTTACTATTAATATTTCTCTTACAAACCCCTTAACCCTCATTTACTTTCAATGTTTTTAGCTATATCAAAAAACTCGTGATAGACTTCTGTGTTATACCTTGTGGGATCGACCCCAACTTTATTGGGTTCTATATTTGACAAGTGACCGCATTATAATTTGTAGGAGGTGTAATTTTGATGACATATCTTATATAATTAGAGATGGAGATAAATGCCGATTGGGCAGCGTAAGTATCTTAATCTCACCATAGAAATAACTTACAAAAAATTGGAGAAGATAAATCAGTAGCTAGGTTTTGAGAGGAAGCTTTGGAGATTTCTCATTTCCTAATTCTTAAGTGAGGATAGTTGATATGTCTGGTTTTTGAAGTTTTGGGTTTGCGCCTAACCATATTTATTCCTTATTTTGTAAATATTATTTTATGTCTTTTAATTTATCAATATGTGGGCCTCTACCTCAATTTTAATTAAAAAATATAATAAATATTTATTTTATTTTTATGCTAAAGGATTTGATAGCAAATAACCCTCTAGTTGAGGAAATTGAATAAATGCTAGGTTACGCAAAGTTTATGAAGGATTTGGTGACGAAGGAATGGACCGTGAGTTTTAAGCTCGTTTATTAGGTGCTTTAATATAGTGCAAAGTTCTTTAGATCATTGATGGAGAAAAAGGAAGACCTAGGAACATTAATGGTCCTATGCACTATTGGGTCTTTCAATTTTTAAATTCATTGTATGATTTAGGTGCTACCATTAACTTGATATCGCTATCAGTTTATAATCAGTTATTCTTTGGGTCACCTAAATCAACCTTGATGAGACTTCTCATGAAGGACCACACTATGAATAAGTTACTGGGAATATTGTGTGATGTTTTGGTGAGGGTTGCATACTTCATTTTTCTAGATGATTTTTTCATCCTTGACTTTGAGGTACCCATTATATTTAAAAAGCCTTTCGTAGTAACTGGAAATGCATTAGTAGATATGAAAATTGCGCAGATGAAGTTTTGTTTGAACCATGAAGTTGGTTACCATTAATGTTTATTAGTCCATGAAATATCTGAAGAACCTCTGTGTGATATCTGTGATAGATACCATAAAAATATATTGAGATCCTTATAGGATTTATTATTATTTTTGAGGGCGATAGTTGTGGTGATTATGATGATATAGTGAGTACTCTTAAGGGTAGGGGGTTCATTTAATAATACACCAAAGAAGTTAGATCATGACTTGAATAATAGAGTGACTCGACCAACTCGATATTATATAGAGGAGCCGCTAATTTAGAGCTCAAATCTCCGTAATCCTATCTTTGTTATGTATTTTTTGGAGAAAACAATAAGTTACCGATTATTATGGTATTTGATTTCATAGATTGATAAGTTGAGGCTCTACTATCTGCATAGAGAGTTTCAAGAGGGCCATTGGGTGGTTCATTGTTGATATCATTGGATTTTAGCTTGGAATTTGCACACACTAATCAAACTTGAGTTTGATTGTATGCCTAGTATTGAGAATTGATAAAGGTTAAATATGCCTTTGGAAGATGTGGTGAAGAAAGAAATCATGAATTGGTTGGATGCAAGTTTGGTTTATCCAAATTTAAAAATCAAATCGGTAAGACTAATACTATATGTGTCGAAGAAGGTTGGCATAACTATGGTCCCTGATAAGAAGAATGAACATGTTGTAATAAGTCCAGTCATGGGCTAGAGTGGGTGCATGGTCCATAGGAAGATGATCTCTTAGACTAAGAAAGATCACTTTGAAATGCCCTTTATGGATCAAATGTTAGAATGACTTGCTAGTAAAGGATGGTATTGGTTTCTTGATGGATACTCTTTTTATAATATGATTTGTATTGTTCTAACGACTAAGATAAGACCACTTTCACCTATCCATATGTGGTTTTTGAATTAAAGAGGAGGCCTATTGGTTTGTTTAATGCACCTACAACCTTTTAATATTGAACGAAGGTTATATTTTTTACCTAGTTGAGGAAACTGTTGAGGTGTTCATGGAAGACTTCACAGTTGTTGGTGACTCATTCATTGGTTGTTTGGCACATCTCCCAAATGTTTTGACAAAATACGACAAATGTCACCTTGTGTTAAATTGGGAGAAGTTTCACTTCATGGTTAAAATTGTAATAGTGCTTTGTTATAAGATTGCAATGAAAGAGATTAAATTCGACAAGGTAAAGATTGAGTTAATTGAAAATTTACCTCCACTAATTTCTATGAAGGTTATTAATAGATTTGTAGGTCATGTGGTTTTCTATGGAAGATTCATCAAAGGCTTCTCTAACGTTGAAAACCTTTTATGTGAACATTTTAGGAAGGAGGTGAAATTTGTGTCCGATGATGCATGTCTAAAAGCATTTGAATTCCTAAAAGGAAAGTTAATTTCAGCCAGTATTATTATGTCTCTTAATTGGTCAATGCCATTTGATGTTATGTATGATGCTAGTGGTGTGGCATTAGGTACAGTCCAAGGCCAATGGCAACAGAAGATCTTACATCCCATCTATTATGGTATCAAAACGCTTAACCCTGCCACAAAAAATTATATTACAACTGAACTAGAGTTGTTTGTTGTTCTATTTTCTTTTGAGAAAATTTGGACTAATTTACTTGGCACAAAAATTACTGTGCATACTGAACATACAACTCTTAGGTGCTTTATAGAAAAGATGGAGGTAAAACAATGCTTGATTTATATGGTACTGCTGTTGCAGGAATTTGACTTTGAAGTCAAAGATTTAAAAAGGAATTATAATTAAGTGACTGACCACCTATAACAATTAGTGGAAGAGGTCATACTGAAACTGAAGGATGTGCTTGAGGTTGATGACACTTTTACAAATGAAAAGGTATTATCCACATCAAAAGATTTGATTCCATAAGTTTTAGGTATTGTAAATAATTTAGTGAGTGATGTGTTTCATGAAGACTTATTGTTTTAGAAATGTAAGAAATATATTGATGATATGAGGATGTTCTTTTAGGGTGATCCATATTTTTTCGAAATTTGAGGTGTTGGAGTGGTGCATAGATGTGCTCGTGAAGTCGATATGATGAGTATCATAGAGGCAGGCCATTTTTTTGTACTGTGGGGCCATCATAGTGGTGGGATATCACGAATAGATTTACAACTCATGATGGCACCTACCTTACCACGCCTGTAATAAGCAAAACCATAGCTCAGAGCTACAAGAAATGGGACAACATAGTAGAAAATGGCCTAAAAATCAGAAATAAACATTTTAATAGTTAAAACAACAATTACGCAGTCATAACAGTTTAATATATAGACAAAAGTGCAACAACCATCCGAAGACTAAGTAATGTGGGTACAAGAGCTACTATAAATGAACCCAAAGTACTAAATAGTCAAATACAATTTCTCTCAAAAATAAAAGATCAAACATAGATAAGTAGATGGAAAAGGATAACTCCGACTCTAAGAGCTAACCCGATCTCTGAAATCAACCCCACATGGGCGTGTTACATAAATAAGAACTAGCACTCGAATCTATACCAAAAAGGTATAGAAGTGTAGTATGAGTGCCAAAACAACGGGTATTAAATAGGCATCGTCGGATAACTAAGCTAAATCATGATATAAATCATGACCATTACCCACAAGGCGTTACCTAGAATTGGCAATAACTATCAACTACAAAACTAGTGCAATAATTAAGAATTCATTCTCCTCAAAGTCCAAAACTAAGAATTAATATAGGGATATCTTGCTTAAGCAGGTATAAAAAATGCTAAGACAAGTCTTGGCCTAAGGTGGGCCAAAGTGGCCTACTTCTAATACTTGAAATCTATTTTTAGGCAACTTCTACCCTAGACTAGGCTATGGTATCTAAATTTATTTCTAGATATCAAATAGGCCCTAATTATCCCTAAGATATCCTTTTATCCTAAAACATGAGCAACTAAGTCATTTATGCATATATTATGGGTTAAAGATAGCCTAAATAGTCCGACTAACCCAAATATTTTTTATGATACCTCCAGCACCTAAATCCAATCCTGTTTCAAGCATAATATCATAATCATTCTAAGAAGTAGCTTAATCAATTATTCATATAGAAATAGCCTACTTGGATGCTAAAGAAAAGCCCAAAGAAACAGGTGAACCATAAACTTCCCATTTTGAGAGACTTTTGCAAGGTTCCACGCTATCAAAATCATAATCTACTCATCAAAACGAGAACAATGATAGCCATATTACACTATTGTTCTTTGGGTCTAAGTCACATATAATACCATGTGGGGCCCATTTACATAATCATACTTTTGAATCCAATATAAAATCCCTCTATGCTTAAGGACATATAATACCATGTGGGGCCCATTTACATAATCATACTTTTGAATCCAATATAAAATCCCTCTATGCTTAAGGAATATTTAAACTCCAAAATGGGTAAATTGGTAGAGCTAATAGCTCTACATTTAAGCCACCAAGCTTTTATGTACTTCAAAAAAGAAAACTGGATCTAAAAACCAAATGAACTGCTTGATAACCAAATTGTCTATTCCAACAACTTATAATGACTTGGGGGAGCTATATGAAAGCACTAAATGGTAAAAATGAGAAAAAATATGGAAAATAACCTGGAGGGTCATTATAATTACCACAAGTAAAATAACTTTTATCCGTAAAAGTAAAGGATTCGGATGCACCTGAAGTATCGCATAGGTGAGAATACTGGGTATCTATTGTAATGCCCCATATTTCCCTAGATTAACTTAAATCTTAGTACATGAGTAATCCTATATAAATTTTTCTAAATTCTTAGTATTTTTCAGTTTAGAGCTTACCATTGCGTAGGAAATTCAGTCAACTTTCCAATGATATAAAATTCGTTCAAATCCAATACCCGGGTGAAAAGTTATAGCATATTTTGCAAAACGTATGCCACCCGGGGCATCACCGTGTTATTCTAAGGTTCCAAATGGCAATTGTGTGAATCCAGTGAGTCATCGCGATCCCATCACATCGTGCCACAAGTCATTTTCCTAATTATCACTTTCCAATGTGACTATGCGATCATGGCATGTCGTGCCAAGGGAAAGTTATCATACAGTGAAGCTCCACGATTGTACTGTGTTGCACCAAGCTCCCAGTTCCCAATTGTCAATTTCGAGTGACAGCGCCACGTTGCGCTAGAGCCCAAAATTAGGTTTTTCAGTGATAAATTTTTAAATCTTCCCAGGGGTAATTAGGTCTTTTTCCATAACTTTAATCAGTCTAAACATGAAATTAAACCCCTCAATAACCCATTATCTCATTATTTACTTACTTTTCTCAAGATTAAAAAATTCTCTCTCAAAAGGGCAAAACCCTAGCTTTAAGAAATCAAGAACAAACTCAAGAATTCCTCCAAGAACCTTCAAGAATTAATATACCCAGGTATGTTAGGTATTCATATAGGGGTTCCTTTCACCCATGAAATCTAAGAACCCTTTTTAAACTTACAAGATCTCAGATTTATGAACTTTGTGCTTCAAATTGATTATGTTCATGTCCATAATAGTAGTTGGGTTTCCATTCCCGATTAATTATAAGTTTCCATGAAATTAAAATAGTTATGTGATGAATTATATGAATTTGATGCTAAATTCTTGAATTTGCAAATGAGTATTGTATTCATGATGTTCATGTGTTTGCCATTACCATGTGAAATAATCCATGTTTCCTAAGTGTTGGCTAAAATTCCTATGTGAAGTAAATAGTGGAATCATGATATGTCATTGCGTTGTCCCAATTATGTATAAGCTTATGCCCTAAAAGTGTTTGATAAAATGTCTCTATGAATGAATTATGAACAAGTGGACATTGTTATGCTTTTTAAGATCATGCGATTCTTTACTTTCATGCTATCGATTCCTGAGGGTATTAAATACCAAAAAATCTAGCAATTTATGTAGAGCTACAGTAGTTATAGAATAGCCTCAATCATAACATAAAATAGTAGTACTTAACCAATTAACAAAACTTAGTGAACTCAATCAGTTACAGAACTTAGAAGACTTCTAGTTCAGCTCAGTATAATTAGTTTAGTGTCTATTCAGTTGGGAATAGGATTTAGCACCGAGTGAACCCAAGGATAGGGTTTTACCTATAAGTAGAGGGTGAGATCCTTAAAAGTACTCCTTGCATTCTAGAATTACGTAGTCAGCATAGGTTGAGACATCAACCTTCTTGTTAAGGGTTGCTAGGGTGTTTCTACCTTGCAGTTGAGGGTACCAATATTCTCATTAGAGTACCTGCCAGATGAGGGTAACTCTTCAGGTTGTCTTTAGTAGTCAGAATTAGTTGAGCGCTTGTCCAATCAACTCCATATTCAGACAGTTCAGTTACAGGCTTTTAAGAATAGACTAGTTTAGATAGTATTCAAATTTTAGATGTTTTATCATATGTTATTATTTACTAGTATTTTAGATTTTGAACCTTATGGCATTTTCGCCTATTTTCTACATTACTTTCAGTGTTGTTATCTAGTGCTCATAATAGGTACTAGTCATTGGTTAGATTGTGGTCCTTCGGGGTCATAAGTACTGTGTAGTAGCTGGTGTACAAACTCAGGCTATTACAAACTTTGTATCAGAGCCTAAGGTGCAATAGAGCCCTAGGGAGTATGAAAGCGACGTCTAGTAGATTCTAGTGCATGTTTGTGTAGCGCGCCACACTTATGGACAAGAGGCTATGAGATTCTTTTAGGAAAAGTTTCCATTCTTTTAGTATTCATGTCATATGAATGAGCATGAGCTCAAGTTAAACTCTTAGTCTAATACTTTCTCTCTTCTATTTACAAAAAGTGCTTCCCAGAAAATGTAGTAAAGGAAGGAATAAAAACTAGTCAGCACCTCAACCCATTCAGGCAGATCCCCTGGACGAGCATACTCCCATGCAAAATTCCGAGTTGTGTTCGCCACTCTAGCCAATTTTGTAGTATCTCAGAATGAATAGCCAACTGATTTTAAAGCCAACCTAGTGGCCAATACTACTGCAGCTAGGATTCAGGACTCTACCCGAATGAATCCTCCCCTATTCTCAGGATCTAATTTAGAAGAGGATCTACATGAGTTCCTTGATATGGTTTAGAAAGTTACAGATATCATAGGAGTGACTTCTAGTGAGTGCTGAGTTATGGCTCATACGTGGTTTAAGTAGTGGATGGTAAACAGGGGCATAGATGATGAGCCCATAGAGTGGGAAAAGTTTCCTACTATTTTTCTAGGTAGATTCTTTCCCTTAGAGCTGACAGAAGTGAATGTGTTAGATTTCATCAATCTCAAGCAAGGCAATTTAAATGAGAAAGAGTTTTCCCTCAATTTTACATAGTTAGCAAGATATGCTCCCCATGTAGTAGAAGATAGTAGGTCCAGAATGAGCAAGTTCGTGTCTTGGGTGTTAAAAAATATTATTAAAGAGTGCAGAACATTGATGTTAATTAAGGAGGTGGAAATATCTAGGCTCATGGTCTATGCTCAATAGATAGAAAAATCTAAGATTAAGGAGATAGAGGGAGAACAAAAGAGCTAAATCAAGTAGCTTCAATTTCACCCAGCCTAAGTCAGAAGGTGGTAATCACTCCTAATTTTGGCTAAAATCTTTAATTCCAACTCTATCTTAAGTCAGTGCTCCAGTACCAAAGTTCAAAAATGGTAACAAGGATGGGGCGCCAGGCTCTAAATCTCAGGGTAGTGTCAGCAATGCTCAAACAATTCATCTTTGTCAGAAATATAGCAGAAACCACTAGTGTGTCTGCAGAGATGATAGTGATATTTGTTTCGGGTGGGCCAACCCAAGCCATAGTATTAGAGATTGTCCTCAGTCAGGTTCTCAGTGTCAGTATAGTCATCCTTCAGCTCAGTTCGGTTGCCTGAATTATTAGGGTGCCACTTCAACTGCCATCAGTGGGTAATGCCCAAACATACTTTATACACCTTAGTCTAGACAAGATTATAAAAGTTCTCCTAATGTGGTCACTGGTACGTTATAGATCTTACATTTAAATATTTATTCCTTATTAGATCCAAGCGGTTCTCTGTCCTTTGTAACTCATTACATAACGTTCAATTTCAAAGTCAGACCAGAAATATTAGCAGAACCTTACTCAGTCTCTACCCCAGTGGGTTAGTCTATCATAGCTCAATGAGTATACATGAATTATCCGAGTATGATATCTCAGAAAGTCACTTAAGAAGACTTAGTAGAGTTAGATATGATGGATTTCGACGTCATTCTAAGCATGGATTGGCTCCATTCATGCTATGACTTAGTTGACTGTAGAAATAGCGTTGTTCATTTTTAGTTTCCAAATCAACCAGTCCTTGAATGGAGGGGTAGTACTATAACTCTTTAGGGCCAATTGATTTCATAGCTTAGAGAAGGAAAAATGATATCCAAGGTATGTGTCTATCATCTTGTGCGAGTCAAAGACTCTAGTTCAGAGATTCCTAGTCTTGAGTTAGTTCCAGTAGTGAATGAATTCTCAGATGTGTTTCCCAAACATCTTTTTGGAGTTCCTCTCGCAAGGGAAATTGACTTTAGAATAGACCTTTTTCCAGACACTAAACCTATATCAATTCCGCCATATAGAATAGCACTAGAAGAACTCAAAGAATTGAAAGAATAGTTAAAGGACATTTTAGATAAGGGGTTCATCAGACCCAGCATTTCCTCGTAGGGTGTATCAGTCTTATTTATAGGTAAGACATATTGTTCTCTTATAATGTGTATAGATTACCGTCGATTGAATGAAGTCACAGTCAAGAATAATTACCCACTTCATAGAATTGATTACATGCTTGACTAACTTCAGGGCGCTACTTGCTTTTCTAAGATAGACCTTAGATCAGGCTATCATAAGCTTAAAGTGAGAGATGTGACATTCCAAAAATAGCTTTTCGAACCCGATATGGTCACTTTGAATTTCTAGTCAAATCCTTTGGTCTTACGAATGCCCTAGTAGCTTTCATGGACATCATGAATTGTGCGTTCAAGAAGTACTTGGACATGTTCGTTATAGTCTTCATTTATGACATTCTTTTTTATTCCTGTAGCAAGACTAATCATGCAAATCACCCCAGAATCATACTTCAGACTCTCAAAGCCCATGAATTATTTGCCCAATTTGGTAAGTGCAAATTTTAGCAAAGGTCAGCAACATTTCTTGGTCATATTATTTTCGGTGATGGAATTAGAGTTGATCCTCAAAAGACTGAAGCAGTGAGAAACTGGCCTAGACCCTTTTTTCTTAGTTAGATATCAGGAGCTTCTTCAGTTTATCTAGCTATTATCATTGGTTTGTTGAAGTATTTTTGTCTATTGCATCCCCCCTGTGCAGATTGATTCAGAATAAATTCAAGTTCCATTGGTCAGATTCTTGTAAGAAGAGTTTTCAAGAGTTGAAGACATAACTTACCTCAGCCCCAATTTTAATGTTACCAAATTTTTCAGATGGGTTTGTTGTGTACTATGATGCATTCAAAGTAAGTTTTGGTTATGTCCTCATGAAGAGAGGCAAAGTCATAGCCTATGTCTCTAGACAACTTAAGTCCCATGAGAATAATTACCCGACTTATGAACTTGAGTTAGCAGCTGTAGTGTTTTCCTTACAGAATTAGAGGCACTATTTTTATGGGGTGCATGTGGATGTGTTCACAGATCACTAAAGCTTACAGTACATGTGCTCTTAGAAAGATTTGAATTTTAGTCAGAGAAGATGGTTAGAGTTTTTGAAAGAATATGACATGAGTGTTCTGCAATATCTAGGCAAGGCCAATGTAGTGGATGATGCTCTCAGTAGGTTGTCTATGGGTAGTGTTGCTCATACTGAGAGTTGTAAGAAAAAGTAAGCTCAGGAAATTCATCAGCATGCCCGACTAGGTGCCCGCTTACTCAATTAACCAGAGGGTAGCGTATGGCTGCAAAATAGTTCAGTATTTTCTCTAGTTTCTGAAGTGATGGAATAGTAGGATGGAGATTCCAGCCTTGTTAACTTGATAGAGTCAGTTAGAGATCAGAAAGTAGTGGTTTTCTCCTAAGAGAGACTTAGTATGTTATGTTGCCAGGGTTGGCTATGCGTGCCAGGTGTAGATGACTTAAGGCAATAAATTTTTATTGAAACGCATGGTGCATGTTACTCTATTCATCTAGGGTCCACTAAGATGTACCACAATTTGTGGGAGATCTATTGGTGGAATGGGATGAAGAGGGATATTGCAAATTTTGTAGCTAAGAGCTCTACATATCAACAAGTTAAGACTGAGCACCAGAAGCCTAGTGGGTCCATGCAGGAGTTCAGTATTCCCATACGTAAATGAGAAGAAGTGAACATTGACTTTGTGATAGGTTTTCTTCGTAATCATCATCAGCATGATTTGATTTGGGATATCGCAGATAGGATGACCAAATTTGCTTATTTCCTTCCAGTTCATACTTCCTATTGGGTCGAGGACTATGC
This sequence comes from Capsicum annuum, assembly GCF_002878395.1. Taxonomy (NCBI): domain Eukaryota; kingdom Viridiplantae; phylum Streptophyta; class Magnoliopsida; order Solanales; family Solanaceae; genus Capsicum; species Capsicum annuum. The sequence goes on along the minus strand of NC_061118.1, from coordinate 111,989,515 downwards.
CAAACTCTATATCAGAGAGTTAGTCAGTTTACACGGAGTCCCAGAGTATATCATCTCTGATAGAGGTACCTAGTTTACCTCTCACTTTTGAAAGCATTCCAAAAGGGTCTTGGTACCCAAGTTCACCTCATTACGACCTTCCACCCTTAAATAGATGGTCAATCAGAAAGGAACATTAAGACACTAGAAAATATGTTAACATCCTACATTATTAATTTTAAAGGTAGTTGGGATGACCACTAGCCTTTGATTGAATTTTCATATAACAAAAGTTACCATTCCCGTATTTAGATGGCTCTGTTTGAGGCTCCTTATAGTAGGAGTAGTAGATCTGTAATTGGTTGGTTCCAGGTTGGTGAGGGCCTGACCTAGTGTTTTATGCCTTAAAGAAGGTTTACTTAATTAGAGAGAGTCTTAGGGAATCCCAGAGCCGACAAAAATCATATGCAGATATGAGGGAAAGGATCTCGAGTTTGAGATTGGTGATTTTGTGTTCTTGAAAATCATTCCCATGAAGGGGGTAAAGAGGTTCGGCAAGAAAGGAAAACTCAGTCCCCGATATGTCTATCCTTATAGAATTCTCAGCCATTTTAAAAAGGTAGCTTATAAGCTTCAGTTGCCTTCAGATCTAGCTTTAGTACACCAAGTATTCCACGTCTCATTACTAAAGAAATGCATTGGTGACCCAGTAGACATAGTTCCCTTAGAGGGCATAGATATTTAAAATGATCTCTCTTTTGAAAATTTTCCAGTCTAGATCCTCGATCATCGGATTCGCTGACTAAGGAATAAATAAGTTCATTTGGTCAAAGTTCTTTGGCAGAATAGGTCCGTTGAGGGAGCTACTTGGGAAGAGGAAGAAGATATGTAGAAAAAGTTTCCTCACGTCTTCTCTACAAAAATTCAGATTCATCTTAAGGTAATAATCTTTCTTAGATTTGCTTAGTTCCATATTCAGTTACAGTTATAAACTTGGTATTCTTTATCGTTGCTTATTCAGTCATGCATTCATGAATTAGTTCAACTATGTACGCATGCATCAGATATGCTTGTCTAGTATGAAAACTCAGCTTATCAGTACTTTCAGTTATGTATTCCATGCATCAGATATGCATGATCAGTGAGTAAATTCAGTCTATCAGTGTTTCTCAGCTTAATTAGTCTTATTCGAGGATGAATGTTCTCAAGAGGAGATATTGTAATACCCCGTATTTCCCTAGCTTAAATTAACTCTCAGTACATGAGTAATCCTATATAAATTTCTATAAATACTCAGTATTTTTCAGTTTAGATCTTACCATTGCATAGGAAATTCAGTCAGCATTCTAATGATATAAATTTGCCAAAATTCGTTACATGGGTGAAGAGTTGTACCATATTTTATAGTGTGCCACATTTCTCATCACCGCATCTCTCTAAGGGTCCAAATGGAAACTGTCAAAATCCAATAAGCCATCACGATCCCACCACATCCCGCCATAAATTATTTTCCCAATTATCACTTTCAGTGTGACTTCGCGATCATGGCGCATCACGCCAAAGGATAAATTTGCATACAGTGAAGCTCTATAATTGTACCGCATTGCACCAAGCTCCCAGTTCCTAATTGTCAATTTCTAGTGAGACAGCGCGATAGCAATGCGTCGCGCCAGAGCCCAAAACTGGTTTTTCAGTGACGAATTTTTAAATCTACCCAGGGGTAATTGGATCTTTTTCCATGGCCCTAATTAGTCTAAACACAAAATTAAACCGCTAAATAACCCATTATCTCATTATTTACTAAATTTACTCAAGATTTAAAACATTCTCTCTATAAGGCCAAAATCCTAGCTTCAAGAAATCAAGAACAAACTCAAGAATTGCTCCAAGAACCTTCAAGATTTAATATACCCAGGTATGTTAGGTGTTCATTCATGGGTTCCTACTACCCATGAAGTCCAAGAACCTTATTAAACTTACAAGATCTCAAATTTATGAACTTCATGCTTGAAATTTATTGTGTTATGTCCATGATAGTAGTTGGGTTTCAATTCATTATTAGTTACAAGTTTCCATGAATTTAAAATAGTTATGTGATGAGCTATATGAAATGCATGATAAACCCTTAAATATGCAAAAGAGTCTTGTGTTCATAATGTTCATGTGTTCTCTATTACCATATGAAATAATCCATGTTCCCTAAGTGTTTGCCAAAATACCTATGAGAAGTAAATAGTGGAATCATGACATGTCATTGAGTGGTCCCAATTATGTATAATCCTATGCCCTACAAGTGTTTGATAAAATATCTCTATGAATGAATTATGAACAATATGATATTGTTATGCTTTTCTAGATCATTCCATGCTTTAGTTTCATGCTATTGAGTCCTGGTGGTATTTAATACCTGAAAATCTAGTTGTTTACCTAGAGGTACAGTAGTTATATAATAGCCTCAGTCATGAAATGAAATAGTAGTACTCAGCTAGTTAACAGAACTTAGTGAACTCAGGCAGTTACAAAACTCAGTATTAGTCTAGTTCAGCTAAGTATGATTAGTTCAGTGTCAATTTAGTTGGGAGTAGGATTTAGAACTGAGCTACCCCAAGGATGGAGGCTCACTTTCCAGTAGAGGGTGTGATCTTTAGATGCATTCCTTGTATTCTAGAACTACGTAGTAAGGATAGGTTGAGACATCAACCTGCCAGTTGAGGTTTACAGATACGTTTCTACATGCCAGTTGAGGGTACCACCGTTCTCATTAAAGTACCTGCCAGATGAGTGTAACTCTTCAGCTTGTCTTTACCCGTGGCACAGTACTGAGACCCTTCCAACTAGGGTTACAGGTTGTACCCCAACTATCTTATTTGGGGCATGTTAGTTCGATTATTACTTCCTAAAGTCTTAGTTTAAGTCTCAATATAGAACTCAGTTTAGTTCTACAGAATTAGGACTATAAGATATAGTCAATCAGTTTCAGTACTTCAGTTATCAGTAATCTCAGAAATTAGTTACTTAGTTATCACAAATCAGAAATCAGCTTAAGTAAAAGATTAATTACAGTATACACGTATATGCACAGCATTGCATATTCAGTATTTACAGCAGTTTCAATTATCCATGTACTCTAATATTCAGTTACTTTATGTCATTTAGTCAGTTATTGTTCATGCATACAAACTATTACATTCAAACTTACATCATCTAGCTTACTAGTAAATTCCATGTACTGACACGTAGTATTTCTTTGCACTATGATGTCTCATATCATAGGTTCGGACGCTCAGGTTCCTGACTATGTATAGTTAGATTCAGTTAGCACCAACAGATTTAGTAGTGAGTCCTCATCTATTGAGGATGTGCTTTTATAAAAGCATTTTTGATAGTTTCAGTATTTCAATAGATGGAGTTAGTTGGGGGCTTGTCCCATCAACTCCACATTCGGACAGTTCAGTTAGTGGCTTTTCAGACGTGACTAGTTTAAAAAATATTCAAATTTTAGATGTTTTATCAAAAGTTATTATTTTCCAGTATTTCTGATTTTGAACCTTATGGCATTTCAGCCTATTTCTTGCATTACTTTCAGTTCTATTATTTAGTGCTCACAGCAGGTATTAGTCATGGGTTAGCTTTTGGTCCTTCGAGGTCGTAAGCACCGTGTAGCATTTGGGGTACAGAATTGGGGCGTTACATATATCTTGCTCTAGATCTCCATGTAGCCTCCTCCGCTAGGTTATTCCTCTACTAAACCTTAACTACTAGAATCTCTCTAGTGCGTAAAGGCTGACATTACTAGCAAATATGAGTGTCAACTCCTCCATGAAAGTCAATCACTCATCTAATTTAACTGACTCATATCTAAAAACATGAGATGGATATGGAATGTAATGTACAACATAAAAAAATGGAAAACCAGATGGTCAAAAACTAAATATGGGGGTAATCTAATTCATAATCCACCCCACCAACTGTGCGAATAATATCAAAGGGTCGAATATATCTGGGGATAAGCTTTCCTTTCCTCCCGAACCTCATCAAACCCTTTACAGGCGACAAATAGAGGAATACTTGGTCACGATATCCAAATCTTATGGCACAAATTCTACGATCTACATAATTTTTCTACCTACTCTGACCTACCGTCAACCAATCCTGAATCACCCTGACTCTATCCAACAACTGCTGTAGCAAGTCAGTACAATTGAGCCTAATCGTAGAATTCTCAAACCATCTAATAGAGAAAAGAAACCTCTTACCATATAAAGCCTTAAAAGGAATCATCTCAATACTCGAATGATTGCTATTCTTATAAGAAAACTCCGCCAAAGCAATATGTTGCACCTAGTGACCACCACATATCCATAACACAGGATAAGAGTATATCATTGAGAACTTGAATAATCTGCTCCGACTGCCCATCGATCTGGGCATGGAAATTTATACAAAGATCTGCCTAAGTGCCTAAATCCTGGTGAAAAGCTTTCCAAAAGCTACAAGTTAACAACGAACCCCAATCTAAAATGGTAGATATAGGACTACGATGTAAACAGACTATCTCACCAATGTAAATATGGCCAACCTCTTGGCAATGCAATTCATCTAAATAGGAATGAAATATGCCGACTTGGTTAAATAATCAACAATAACCTGAATATGATAAGAAAATAGAGAGTATGAGGAAAATTACTAGCAAAGTCCATGGTAATCCAATCCCATTTACACTCAGGTATGGGCAACTTCTGAATCAAGTAACTATATCTCTGATGGTCAACCTTCACCGGCTAAAAATATGGGCAAGGAGCTGCAAAGTCTACTATAGCTCTTATCATACCACTCCACCAACAATACCTTAATTCTCTATACATCTTGCTAGTATTCGAGTGAATAGAATAGCTGAACCTATGAGCCTCATAAAAATTAATAGAATTAAGTCATCAACCCTCGAAACACAAATGCGGCTATCAAATATCAAACCACCCTCAAAATCTGTGGTATCCCCATTGGAATCACCATATAATACTAATAACAAATATCCTCAAACTGATAACTCTAAAAATGATCAAATAACGAAGAACTAGCCTTAAAAGTAGTAAGAATCCTCCAAGGGTCAAAAATATCAAGTCCCATCTTAAAGTTGGCAAAGAAAAAATGTCCCATGGCAATTGCCTCTAAGAAATTTAAATGCAAGAAAAATACCCATACACATCGCCTTCTAACTCAGGAAGTGCATTATCACATTCCCCTTGCATGGATGATATAAAATAGAGATATCATTATTCTTAAGCAACTATACCCATTTACGCTGCCTAGAATTAATATATTTCTATGTAATAAGAAGCAAAAGACTACAATGATCCATGAAGATCTCAAAATCACACCAGAAAGAGAATTTCTTCAAATCTTAAGAGCAAGAACTATCGCTGCCAACTCCCAACTAAATGTGGGATAGTTGCACTTGTGCACCTTAAACTTTCCCAATGCATACACAATAAGTCAACCTTGGAGCATCAATATACAACCCAAACCACCACAAGAATTATCACAACACACAGTGAATCCCTCACCCTAAAAAAGAAGAGCCAAAATAGGATCTAAATTGATAAATCCCTTAAGTTTTCCAAAATATGACTCACACTCCTCGGACCATAGGTAATGCACCGCCTTCTGATTCAATCTAGTCATCGATGCTAGAATAGTAGAAAAACACTCAATAAACCATCTATAGTAACCGTCAAACTAATGAATCCACGGACCTCAGATTGAGATATAGGCCTTAATCAATCATGAATAACCTCAATCATTGATTGGTCTACCATAATCCCATCCCTAGTACCTCATGTCTAGGGAATGCCACTGACTCAAGCCGAAACTCACACTTAGTAAATTTGAAAGATTTCTTATGATCGATAAAAGTTTGGAGCACAATCCTCAAATAGTACATATGTTTCTTTCAAATCCTCAAATACATAAGGATGTTATCTATGAACACAATAAAAAAAAAACAAATAAGGACTGATCACTTGGTTTAACAAATCAATAAATGCCGTTGGGGTGTTAGTCAACCCAAAGTATATCACTATAAACTCATAATCACTATAACGGGTTCTAAAGGTTGTCTTTGGGATTCTTAGGTTGAAGCATCAACTAATGGTATCGGACCTTAAATCGTTATTAGAGAACACAACTTCTCCCTAAAGTTGGTTAAAAAATCATCAATGCATGACATATGGTATCAGTTCTTCACTACCACCTCATTAAGCAACAGTAGTCAATACACATATGCATGGAATCATCCTTCTTCTCAACAAACAACAAAGGAGCTCGCCAAGGAGACCACTCGTCTCCAAAAATATCTCAGTGACTTAAATCCTTTACAATGAGGGAGATCTATCTGGCTTGGAATAAAAATAACCTCTCCACTAATATGGACATGGTATTTCTCACTTAAAAGTAGTGTAATCCACAACAAAAGTCTAAACTAGGCCTAAATCATAAAGCTTATCCTCACAAGCAATCAATAAATCATATGCATCCTCTCCCTATACACCAAAAATATAGGTAGAGCAAATCTCAATAACCTACCCAAAATCTTTTCCTCCTTAATAAACATAAAAGGATGGGCAACTACCGAATGAGCAACTATACTCTATACAACTATTGGCTGGGTAACTATCTGTGTAGGAGGGTCCTCAACTCTAATAGTTGCACCTACAGACTATGCCCCTGCCACAATACGAATCTGATGCACAGACTATGAACCATTATATGGTTCACCAATAAATAACTCAAAAAGCTGAACCAAAGCATCAATGAGCATTGAAAAAAATAAACCTTGATAGAACTTGGGCTAGTCTCTGGCCCACCATAAGTTGTGGTGGAAGAATCTCTATTTTAGGAGTAGAAATAGGGTCTGGTAAAGGTTCTCTATCCTAGCCCCTAAATGGGGACTGATCCCTACGATATACATGTCCTATAGGTTATCTAAAAAAAGTGAAAAGATCCCTGTGCATGATCTTAGAAGCCTCATCTCATGCATCATAACACGTTTCCATAGGCATCTATGAAGGAGTGAAAAAAAGAATGAATTTGAAACCAACTCAAACTCTTATCATATCATGAATTAAGGAAGTGAAGAACTCCTAGAAATGTCCTATAGCCTCCCATATATGAGAAATAGATATCATCATTCTAATCTATGGGACTTTACTAGAAACTTGTTGTTTTACCAATGATACTAGTAAACCTGGCTATGATGCCAATTTGTCACGACCTAATTTATGAGCCATATGGATCCTACATTATCTTACTAGTAGGTAAGAAAAAATATAGCTTAGAACAATGTACAATGGGATAATTTTGTGGAAAATGACCTAAATACCGTAATTCAATATTTAAAGAGTTAAAGGAACAAATATGATTTCATAACAATCTAATAGATCGATAAATGAATAATAAATATCCCAAGAGTTAGTAGTGTAGGTACAATAGCTACTACAAATGAACCATAAGTACTAAATCTTCATATACAATTTGTCTCAAAAAGCAATGACCAAACATAGATAAGTAGAAGAAAAAGGGGTAACTCCAACTCCAAAAGCTCAAACAACATCTAAAATAAACCATACACGAGCATTACATTAATGATCGAAACTAATACTCAGGTCATCACCAAAAAGGTAAAGTGTAGTATAAGTACCAAAACTACGAGTCCTCAGTAGGAATCATAGATCGACTGAGCTTAATCATGTTATAAACATGATACAGTAAAATATAAAGCAAACTAAGTCAAGGTAATTAGAAAAAACTGGATACAAGATCAGACATTATTATGCAAATATAAATAAGTGTATGGAAAAATAACATAAAGATCACATAATCCTATATACTAAATTGTCCCCATAAGCCAATAAGTGTGAAAAAGTGAATAACCCAATGTAGACCCCAAAAATCCTAGAGGGTACAATCAAGGAAGGTAAATATATTGATAACAATAATTTACCAATTATAGTGACATAACTAAGAATCCATTTGAACTAAATTATATCATAAATAACACCCAATGCCAGACTTGAACCAAAATTCAATAGAATTATCATCATTATCATCATTTGTAGGACTTGAACAAGAACTCATATTATCAACATCATCATAAAATTATGGAAATGAATTGGAGCTCACATTATCAATATCATCATCAATTATAGGAATAGAACCAAAACTCCTATATTAATATTGTCATTCTTTACCAATTTTGAATCGTAATTCATATATCAATATCATCATCAATTTTCAAAATTGAACTTGAACTCATGTATAAATCAACTAATAAATAAACCATATAAATAAACCATAATCATATGCCATATCACTAAATCACAATAATTACCCTTCGGGCCTTACCCAAAATTTAAAATAACTCTCAACTACTGAACTAGCATATTTGATAATCTTTCAATCTCATAAAAGTCTCTAAATAAGAATTAACAAGGGTATATCAAGCACAAATAAGTCTATAAAGTCTAATACGAGTCTTGGCCTAAGGTGGCCTAACTTCTAATCCCTAAATCCATTTTTAGGGATTTATATCCGGACTAGGATAAGATATATAAATTCATTTATAGATGTTAAATAAGTAGTAATTACCTCTAACTTAGAAATTTATCCTAAAACATGAATAACTAAGTCAATTACACCTAAATTATGATTTTAAGATAGCCTAAATAGTCCAACTGACTAAAATATTTTCAATCACACCTTCAACACCTAAATAACATCCCATATTTAGAATAATATCACAATAACAATATAAAGCAGATCAATCTATGAAGAGGATAAATCTAACCTACTTAGACGCTGAAGAAAGGATGAAGAATCTACTAAACCACCAACTTTCTTTTTTGAGATGCTATTGCAAGTGCCACGCTATCAAAATCACAATCTACTTATCAAAATAAGAAAAAATATACTTATATTTCACTATTGTGCTTTGTGTCCAAATCACATAAAAATCCCATATGAGCCCTATTTACGAAATTGGTCTTAGAAATCAAGAAAATGTCACTCTATGCTAAATGAACATTTACCTTAAAAATGGGTGAATTCTTAGCTCTAATGATGCTACAATGAAGCCACTATAATTTTAGGGGTTTTATTAAGATATGGAGAAATTAACCATGAATATAATGTAATCTTACCAGAAATTCAAAGATCTCCCATAAATGTCTCTCTTATATTTTCCCACATTTTAGGGTTCAATATTCAAGAGAATGGATGAAAATGGGGAAAATTGGGATATGGTAGGCTATTTATGCCCTTCTCAGGTCCTCGAGTACAACTTAAGCAGACACTGGGATGATTAAGCATTCACTACTTAGGTGACCTAGTATTACTTTAAGGGTACTTCACGACTTCATATGTACCTCTTAAGATGTCCTTTGCCACTTTAACGACTCTAGCATAAGCATTGCTTTGCTTTGATTCTTTAGTGGGTACCGCTTAACAACTAAGGTCACCTATTAAAAAATATCTCACTAGGTCAACCTAATCTATATCAGGACTCTATTTAAGTGACCCAAATGGCTTCTTAAGTGGTGCACCAGTTGAAGTTCAATAGTTTATATAGACATCCACCAACCTTTCAAAAATCATCCAAAATATCGTATATAAAAATAAACTATGCTAACATAAAATATTTGATATTTTGAAACCAATGGTATATTTGAAATTTCATCCGAGGTTTTTTTGATGAATAGTGGGTCCCATACCCATATGCCATTTTTTAAACTTTCAACTAATAGCACAAATGAGTTCGGAAGCCTCAGGACCCAAACCCAGGTCCACGTGTCTTAAGATTGACTTTTTAAAGCTATTGTAACTGCCAAAATTAGCATACGAGGTTGATAGAATTGAGTTTTTGCCCAATAGACAATTTGAACCAATGAACACTTCATAAATGGGAATTGTCTCTATAAAACAAACAAACTACCCAGTAACTAAGTTGTTAGTTAGGGAAGCTATAGAAAATCTCAAAACGGCAAAAATAAACAAGAATATGAAAAATGATTTGGTCGTTACAAATAAAGATTGTTTAGAAGATATTATTATATGGATACTATTGTCGCATGATTTACAAAGATATATATGACTACGCTAAGGCATGTGACCAAAATCCAAAGGCACAGAAACATCTCGCGGAGGAAAGAGATTCAAATGACCAATATTTTGGAGCTTGAGTTGTTTAATATATGATGCATTAACTTCATAGGGCCCTTTATGAGCTCACATGGCATGATATTGTTCTTGCTATTGACTATGATTCAGAGTGGGTGGAGGCATTTACACTTCAAAAAAAAAGAAAGGAGAAAAGTGTCACAACAATCTTGAAGAAGAATATTTTTTCCAAATTTTTCACTCCTAGGGTTCTTTAGTGATGAAGGCTCACATTTGTTCAATCTTCTATTCAAATCCTTGCTTCGGAAATATTTTGTGAAACATGAGGTAGAAATTCCTTATCACTCTTTGACAAGTGGTCAGGTAGAGTTCTCTAATCAAGAGATCAAGTCCATCACGGTGAAGACTATAATCCAATAGAATACTACAATAACTCATCACAATCATTAGGTTGTGCAATGCACAAAACATATCAAAACAACATAAGAACAAACATACTTAAGTTTGTGTAGATAGTTACCTTTTCAACCCTTCCCTAAGCCATTTTGACTCATGTGTTTATTCAATTTAACTATAAACCACCTAAACACAAGGCTTACCACAAGATTACATGAATACGCACTATATACCCCATTAAGCACATCCTGTTTTCCTCAAAACTGTAAATTATGATACTGTGGTGTATAAATACACCTAAGATCACCACCACAAACTCAAAGCCTCATCCATACTCAACAAAATCTTTACCCAATGAATAATAAATGAAAAATCTAATGTCACTACTTAAACTAAGATGCCAAATTTAGAACTACAACGATTACACAAAGAGAAAGTTCTATATTAGGTATGTCATAATAGAATTGCAAAACTCATGAATGTTACTTTAAAACTTCTGAGCCTTAAGAATTGACTTTACCACGTTGGATAACTCATGAACATTATTGAACAAATAGATTATAGAAGTCACCTATCCATCATTAAACATGTGCTTACTAAAAAAGATCAACTATATTAACTCACAAATATGCAAGGTAACACAAGATGCATGAAAGAATCAAATTTATCTCATTCTTATAAGGAATTAATATGTCATATGATATGAACCACATAACACCCACATTTTGCATGTACTTGCTCTACTTATATGAAGCGTGATATAGCTTTGTGGAATAGGTAATAGATGAGATTGTTATGCAGGTATTGATTGTGTAAATAGGGTTATAGATACTACCCATACATATTAATATGATGCAACCAACTTAACATTGATATGTATGAATTAAGCAAGTCGGTGTACCACCTACTTTGACATTTTGATCAGCTTGAACCCTTAAGTTGGTGCATCACCTACATGTACTAAATTATGGCTGGAAATAAGGCTAAAAAGGGAGGTTCTAAAGGACTCAAATTAAGTCCAAGTAGGGTCAAAATGGGAGGTTCTAGAGGACTCAAAATAGGACAAATACTGCTGGTGTTTTTACTTATTTTAACCATAATTTCAGCCCTTTTAACTTTAGTTTTATCCCTTTTCCATCATGGCTTAGAACAGTAGCGCTAAAATTTCTCCTAGTGTCTTGAAGAGACCCTCACCTTTGCAAGCAAAGGTAAGTGAAACCACTTAAGGTTTAGTATAATTCTTTAATGAAAGATTAGAAAATCATGTTATAAAAGATTAATTATAAATATATGGCAGAATATAAAACAAGATACCTGCTCACTTTAATTTGTTATTGAAAGACTGATGTTTTCTTCTTTTGTTTATAGTGTGAAGGGGAGTTCAAATTCTTGAAGAGTTTAAGTTAAAAGGTTAAGTTGAGGAAAATTGAGTTAAGTTGACTGATCTATTTCATCATCCTTATATATAAAATTGGGTAACAATTATAGGTGTGTTGTTATTAAGAACTCAAGGGATTATGCGTTCAATATTTATTTTCTGCGACAAAGGTAGTTGGGGCTATTTTGTGGACTATTTTAGGTTTATATGGTTGCAACTTCTGGTTGATATTAGGGAAAGGTATGACTAGTTTGTATTGAAATATAGAAAAAGCATATGGTTGTACACCACTAAACTAATTATTGTATATATTTATTGGTTATTCTATTTTGTATATCATTGGAGGGTGTAATGAAGATAGAGTTATTTTTGTAGATCTTATAAGAATCTATATTTTATATGGATGTAATGAGTAGAGAAAAGGTTTGAAATAACACCCATGATTGATAAATTAATATCTTATTGCCTGTATACTATTTTGGTAAAGTTACGTTTCCCAAGTGGGTTGGTTAGTTATAATACTAGTTTTACCATATACTTTATTACAGATAAACAATCCAAAAGGTGGGAAGTTAATTAGGTTAAAATCAGAATTACATGACTAAGTATGTTAGGCATAATCTATTTCACACTTTTTGGCATGAAATCGAACGTATGTCCCACCAAGTAAGCTTCCAAAGTTCTTCTATAGCAAATGTTATAGTATGGAAGCATATGATCTCCCATGTAGCCATTGACCTTGTTCCCACTATAACATGTTAAAACACCTCAATACATGTTTATTATCATGTTTGCATGTCTACTTTCACTATAAAGTTTCATGTATTCTTAGTTTAGTTATCTAAGACCATGTGTAATTTTCAGATCCTAAATATTTCATTCGTGTACCAAAACCTGCCTACCTCATTTTTATTAGATTAAGTGTTTATTCACATATCCCACACTAGTAGATTGTTGTTCCAAGGTACCATAATTTATGACCACCAAAAAAAAATATCTCAGGAGCTAAATAAACAAAGTAACACAACAATAAATTATGCGGGTGGTAGCTCAAAGGAATAAGCCTAGCATGGGCCGATCCGTATACCTTTATATGTGCGTGTCAACTTATGGGAAAAGACTAGAATGGGCTGATCTGAATATATATATACATAGGTGGATAATCAGGGTGTAAGTCTAGCATGGGTCGATTCCAATTTGTATATTTACCACTGATCAATTGGATATTTACATTAAATGGATTATAAAGATTACAAAGTAAGAAAGTTAAAATGAAGAAATGAATGTAATGTACTTGACCCTACAAATATATATAATAGCATTCTATTAGAACAATTTATACACTTGTATCTAATTTCCATTGAGATTTTGTATCATGCTTTGTTACTTTTAGCCTTACATATTTATTACATATTTTCAAATTGACTTCCCTTACAGAGGACCTGTATTTCATGCTGCAGACATAGGTTCTTCAGCTAATACACCTTCTTAGTAGGATTCCTGGATATCCAATGGCTATTGGTGAGCTCTATATTGATTTGATGCTTTCCGAATCTATTACTACCTCCGTCCCATTTTATGTGTCATCATTTTTTTTGTCTGTCCCAAAAAGAATGTCATCTTTCCTTATTTGGTAACTATTTAAAGGCACGATTACACTTTTATCCTTATTGGTCCCACTTATAAGGGTCCACTTAATTAAAAATAATAATAGTACATTATTTTAAAAAAGGACAATTTGGTAAAAAACATCAAGTCTTTACTTATTTCTTAAACTCCGTGCCCGGTCAAATGGCGACACATAAAAAAATGGGATGGAGGGAGTATATATGTTTTGGTATGGTATTGTAGTTCAGAATAAGGCGGAGGTTTGTTCCAACCTTAGCTAACTTTATGTATATTTTAGAGGCTTTGTTGGCCAATGTAAAGTTAAGAATGATAGTATATTATCTTTTAGATATTAGGGCCCCAACGACTATGTTTCGTATATAGAGTTTTGGGCTTACTTTTTATTTCTCATCGATGCATTATATCTATGTATTACATAAATTTTTCTTATCATAGTTACATGCATGAGAAGTACAAGGTTATGGGTTGGTGTGCTTGGGATTTTACGACTATAGGTTCCTGTCCGACCCAATTGGATTTGAGGCATTATAAACGATAAGCTTGCCCTTTTTGTAGTACTCTACTAATTATTAGAATATGATATCTCAAGATTAATTAGGACTTTACAGGCTATAATGTAGGCTTAATGGAAGGTTAGGAACTATTCTAGATTGTAATAGTGACTATTTTCACTAAGCGCTTTACTATATCACACTTTACATTAACTCATCTCTAATCAACCTATTTTCAGCACTTTCATCTTCGCAGCTCTCTTTTATTTTGACAATTTTTTGTAAGTTGGTTCACAAATCTTTAGTAGGGAATATTTTCCATCACACATGATTCATTAATCAATTTTTTTTTATTTTAATTACATCACACATGACGAAAAACATAAAATTTTTAAAACAACAATAAATATTATTTTGGGGTTTCCCTTTCAGCTTTTCCTTTTTCAATTTTATGCTCCTTAACATCTTCATTTTACCAACTAAAGTTTTTAGGAGTTTTTGATAAAATTAAATTAGGTTCAGTTAAATAAAAAGGAATAAGCTACATATGACGCTACCAATGAATAGGCTAAGGTCATAACGGGGCTAACTTTGGTCATGCAAAAAGGGTAGCTAAAGCATGTATAAAACATAGATGTCAAAGAAATTCCTTATATTATCTCCAAAACTCAATATTCGTTAATTTACGTTACAAACACACCTATCATGTTCTAGACATTAGTATGCAAACATGGAATATAATAAAACCCTCAACATACATGGAACATGTTTAAATCAAGAATTATCCTTTATATTCTTGACAAAGCATTTGTATAAATTCAATTTTAATAAAAAATCAGACATGAGTAAGGTAAAAAAGCCCAGGTGTCCCACATTAGTCATTCAATTTACATACCATGCCATAGAATTCAATACCACTTGTAATAAGTAATCATATGTATCACTTAGTTAGAGCATCCCTATTTATTCCTAATTTCAAAAAATTTAAAATTACACCTCACAATCAAAAAGGATAACGGGTTCAAAGAGATCTCCCTCAGAAAGGAACCAAAAAAAAATTAAAGGGCGGGTGAAGTGTTCTTCTACTTAACAAACACCTATATAAACTGAAAATAAACAATAATAAAATCTTGTTGTATTTTTTTATTTTTTATAAAGTTAGCCAAGAACTAGAAAATCAATCATAATGAAAATTTTGTAGCGCACTTCACCCTAAACAGTCAGAATATTCCCCACCTCATACTTAAAATCACACATTGTACCCAAAGTATGACTCAAAGAATAAAGATATAAATACTCTTTGAGGCCTCTCTTACTGTCTAGTAGCATGGATGTTTCCAAAAATTAAACATCCAAAGAAGTATACCAGGGTCGATGTCAAATACAGTAATCCAACTATGTTGGGGGAGATTCTATAGGGAATAGGTTGATATCATATCTCAAACTTGTTCAAGTGTCCAAAAGTTTATGAACGTAAATAGGGAGTTTTCAATAATTAGTAAAAGTAACTAATCGAGAATTTTTTTGGGTTGTAGACAATCTGAAACAAATACTAGGACCGTGTTTCCCTAGATACGTAAGCCCATAAGTTTCTCATGCTCAACAAAACTATCTCACTGTCTCACGTATTACCAACTATTTTGCGGATTCGTGGGAAAATCTCAGCCTATACCGTGTGAGTCTTATGGTATTGACTTACTATCCCTTGCCATTGATCCCAGTTTAACTATGACCTTATGGGTATCAAGTTATTAGACGAGGGGCTATAGCCTAGAATCACTGTTGTACTTCCCTTTTCCCAATCTCAACCTCTTTTGTGAAGACCATCTAAGAAAGTAATTAACTTGAAGGAAATGACAGTACATGTGTAATTATTTTTACATATGAATCTCACACTTCCTTTACATCATTCATCCACCTAGGTTCACATAACAAAATTTAAGGAAGTTATCCACTCAGGGTTATGCAACAATCCATGGAATTTGATAAAGAAGCATATAATTAATTAGAGAAGAATGATAGATTAAAATCAAAGTCGTAAATCGAATAATCCCAAAAACAAAGAATAATAGTATAAAGTGTGTAAAAATATTTCAAGGTATGTAAATTATTAAAATAGGACGCTAAGGGTTTTTATAGAGTCTAAAAATAACCCAAGAAACCTAACCAAATCAAAATAGGAAAACTAGGTCGGAAGTGGTCACGCCTCTGGCAATAAGTTGTTATGTCGGTAGTGACTCGTTAGCTATTTTCATATCTCTCTTTGTATTTAGTCTTCATGACTCATTATAATATGTCAAGGGTCATGGACTAGGACTCATGATGACTCCAATGAATTTCAACTTTCAACACTTTTGATCCATGCTCAGAATGCCTCATTATCATGAGTAGTTAGCTATCATCACTACTCAAGGAATTCACTTATTTATATTGAAAATTCACTTGTAATTTTAAGAACTTTTGGCTAATGTGCTCAGGATTATTCCATGCCATAACTCGTTGTCACTCATCACGAGTTGTATTCAGTTACTAC
The DNA here is from genome assembly GCF_002878395.1 of Capsicum annuum. NCBI lineage: Eukaryota > Viridiplantae > Streptophyta > Magnoliopsida > Solanales > Solanaceae > Capsicum > Capsicum annuum. Next base: position 111,972,939 of record NC_061118.1, on the reverse strand, counting down.
TTTTCAGATGAATTCCGCATCACTTAATGTTTATGTCATGACTTGGGCCATGAGTTGTTAGGTGATTAAATGACTTGTTACCTAGTCCATAATTTGCTTTTTTTGGATCTTTTTCTTCCATTTCTGATCTATTCCATTTCCAACATATTTAATATGCAACATATAGAAAACGCACATCTTATCCGACAAAACGGAATAAGTATTTGGATATTTTCATCGTTTTAAGCATTGAAAGTGCTATGTAACCATGTCACATCAACAGCCAAAACTTAGAACATTCACATGTTCTCAGGAAGCAAAAACAAAACAACACCAAAATGATATGTTACCAAGAAGTACCTATGGCATTCAATTTCACTCTTAAGCTCAGGAACATTACCCTCTCCTACTTTTAATTTTCCAAAACTAATACCGTGTTAGTGCATGAACCACAATGATATGACACAAAGGAATCAAGCTATGGCATTACATTAGTAATAGAGAATCATGAATTAATACAAACTACATTACCCAAATTAACAAATAGCTAATAACATAAACTATCATCCCTCATATCAATGAAGTCCCAATCACTCACATAAAGTATGCATATTAATAATGGGAAGGTCATGAGACACTCACACGCAATAAGAAGTTCAACAATGTGTATAGGATACCATTGGCTTGCCATTATTTTCTTTACTTTAGTTTTCAGAAAGTCGGGTTAGGATCACTATTGGGCTTTAACTGGCTTGTAATGTAGGCTTGGGAATGGTATGATATATTTGGTAATTTTAGTGACTAAGCCTCCTTGGAACTACAATTACTTTATGGGATCCACTTTTTAACCAATTTTCTTTTATTCCTCTCTTATTACTCCCTTTTAACTCTTTTCTTACACATTCAGGTTGGGGTTTTTTTCTTGCTTTTTGTTTTTATTTTTATTTTTTCTTATGTCCCTTTGTTATTTTCCTACCATATCCAACCCTTCTTTTATTGCTTTTATTAACACTCCTTATTTACGTTAAATCGTGCACCCTGTGATAGCCAATGTTAACTTAGGTGATTTTCCTGAGTTGAGGTGCACAATGTCTAAGGAGGACCAAGTCCAAAATTGGTTCATATTGAGAAAAATGGGATGGTGAAATGGTGTAGAAATAAAATAGGTCATTAAGGCTCAAAAGTGGTATCAAGGGATTCTAGTTTTCATTTTGGAAGGTCATTTTAGGCTACAAGTAGACTATTTTGAAAAATGGCCTATGATCCTTTCCTAACCAACTATCCTACATCATAAGCAAGACTAACCAAGCAAGTTCTGGCTTTCTTACACACAGGTAACTAAGTAGTACCTCACACATACATTTTTTCCATAGGGTTATATCACACACTACTATCTATCTGGTTCATGTAGATGTTAGCTATGGTTATCATATTCCAAATTTTAATGTCGTAACTAGAGTAACATTGGTCACATATATTTCTATCAAACACAGTTAAAAAACAAATATATTGTAGGGGTATATCAATTAAAGTACAATAAAATAGAATATATCAACTACCTTGGGTACTTATTTTTCCTAGTTAAACAAAAACAAAAAATGAAATAAAACAAAATGAACACGAAACAAAAAATACAACACTAAACTATTTTATTCTTACCATTCTAATTCTATAACCATATCACAGTTGACAAGAAAAGAAGCACGGTAACAAAAACCCACGACACCATGGTACACCCCCACCCCCAACTAAGAAACTATGCACTATCCCCAATGGATCTATAATGTAAAAACAATAGGCAAAGATATACCTGGGCACTTAAAGTACCTACTCAAGTAATGTCAGCATGATGGGGCCTCACAATGGACCCTATCTCATCAGTAATAGTCCTGGTGGTGTACAAGTCCGTTAACTCAATAGTGTTATGGACGGTGGCAGGTGCATTCAATGGCACATGTGGAGTGGTAGTATTTCTCCAAATCAACTCAGCTATATCTGCAATCATTGCATCAGCAACTCTGGAGCTACCGACTCTAATCAGACACCAGTTGAGGAAGTTAGAGCCATTTTATAATTTCGTGAGACTCTAACCCGTAGTGCAACCAAGAATCAAGATCTTGAGAAATAAATTATAGTTCTTTGGTTGTTTTCTAATCAAGGATGGTGTGTATTAAGGCCTTAAAGATGTCCTAACGATTTGGCGAATGAAACATTCCTTATCGATTGAGTTCTTGGTAAGGATATTGGTATAGTAAAACTTCAAATGAGCATATCTCTAATTATACATGGAATTTTTAATCGCATGACCTATCAACAGATATATAATTAAATTATATTTTCAATGATACCAATTTCACCAAAATCCAATATCGGAGCAAAGAATTATGCCTATTTTACTTTAACATGGTAAAGTTGGAAAATGGTGATGACGGTTCTGATGGGCTGTCACATTTCTGACACCATTTCTGATGACATACTCACTTTATGATGACATTTCTAATGACATGTCAGCCTCATGTAGAAAATAAAAAATTCAACTCTTTTGAGACGACATTTCGTGATGGCCTATCATGGGTCTGACGGCCTATCACGCATATCGTCAGTCATTTTTTTCAAAAATTAAGGGGTATTTTCAAAATGGTATTTTGGTCTTTTCCATCGATTTTGACCCTCTATATATATCAAAGTAAAGAAGAAAACTTCATTCTTCTTCCATTTCATCAAGAATACTAAGGTTTCTCTCTCAAAAATCCAATCCAAATTTCCCAAGAACATCAAGAATCCAACCATAGATTTTATAATTCAGTTCAAGATTCAAGGTACCCAAGTCAAAAGCATCAATAACCCTAACTCAAGAAGCGAAAAAGGAGTCTATAACAAGTTTCTTCATTTAAATCCATAATCAAGGTATGTGGGGTTTGAACAAGAACACTTATTCCATGCTTGTGCTGAAAGATTTAATTTCAATTATTGAAATCCTTGATTTTGCAAAGTGGGTTTACACCTAAATTATTTTATTAATGATTTATGATATTTGAGCTATTCAAGATCGATACACATGACTATTTCATCATTTTATTTCTTAAATTGAGAACCTATGCCATGAGTTGAATATTATTATTGTGAGTTGATGATTTCTGAATTATTTGAGATAAGAGTCATGATTTAAGCTTTTTTATGAGAATTTTTATTATTGAATATATATATATATATATATACTTAGAGTCAAGAATGTGTTCTATGATGTTTTCTTGAAATTTTTGATACATGATTATTTTACAACTTCCAAATTATGACTTGATATTTAATATTGTGAATTTGATGTTCTACCATGAGTTTGTATTTCAATTACTTTCAGGACAGGTGTCAAGCTTTAAGCTACCTTATGACAAATTAGATTATTGAGTATATTGATTCATAAGATTGAGTTTTTATAATGAATCTTGATATTACCTCAAAGTTATTGATGTTGCCATGACTAAATTAATTGATACATCTTGATGTTGAGAAAGATTGTTTAATTTTGAGTCAATTTAGGAATCCACAATTGTATATGATTTATTGTTGCGATATATATTTATGTTTTGGTCTTTATAATGGAACCACGAATTGATATTGATTCACGTGGATTTCCTATTGCATTTTGAGCTAAGTCCAGGAGGAGTATTTAGCATTGACCGGGAAATGTTGTGTTTTCCCAAAAGTACGTGCCACCGTAGGATTGATATTGATAATTGTGGGTTAAAGGCCGAGTATGGGATTGTAATTGAGAAATTGAGGTTGTACTCCTTAGCAAGTGTACGAAACCCCCGCCTATGTGGGGTTCTCTCCTTAGGAGGAAAAAATGTTGGACTCAATGTGGCTCACATGGTGTAGTTATGTCGGTTATAAGAAACTTCAAAGTCCATAAGATTTCATGTTTCATGAGTTACCGAGTTACTCTAAGTCGTGATTTGAAGAGTTTGAGTTAAGTATAATGATTTATGAGATTTATAATGCTTGTATTATTTGAAGAGTTTGAGTTAATTATAATGATTTATGAGATTTATAATGCTTGTATTACTATTGATGATTTTGAAGGAATATATTTCAGTTAATTCAAGCAAAGAAAGTTGTTATTGTCAGCATGCATGATTTTCATAATCATTTATTTTATTATTTATAATGTTGCATTGCACCCCTACATACTCAGTACATTCTTTAATGTACTGACCACAATATATTTCTATATTCTAGAATGTCTTACAATGTAGGTACAAGTTATAGCAAAGATACCGCATTCAGTCAGTTTGCAGCTTCCAGTGAGCAGGTGATGAGTCCTTTTGATTCGAGGGCATGAGTTAGTTATACAGTTCGAAAAGTTTTGTATTTTTCTTACTTTAGTTGTATTGAGATTGGTTATTTGGTAGTCATGACCCATTTATTTGAAGTCAGTACTAGTAGAGGCTTCATAGATAGTCAGTAGAAGTTGATGTATTCAGTTTCAGTTTCATTTTTAAGAGTAGTGTTGTAATCTTGTAAATTTCATGTTTATATTGATCAAGTTCAGAGAAGTTCTACATTATTGCTAACTTTATATAGATTTAAGTATTTTATCTAGTTGTTTATGAGTTATGCCAGTAACAGGATTAGCTTGGTGTCACTTGAACCCCTAAGCACTGTATGACGTCCCGAGACCCAAATTTTAGGGCATTACAAACTTGGTATCAAACCACATATTTCAAGTGTCCTAGGGTGTCTATGATGCTGTGTGGGGCTCTTTCCATTCACTACCATTATTGCTTTGTTATATATCTCAAAATTCTTTTTCAAAATGCAAATCAAAGACTAGTGAAGTCGGGTGAGGCCTATTTTGATTCACTAGCGACTCCTTGTGTATGTTGTTTTCTCGTGCTGGGTAAAACTGGTTTAGAGGTGTTATGGCAAGAAAGGGTGGAAAGTGTGATTTATTGAAAGTGTATATAGCTGAGCCTTTTATATGTGATCGAGTTAATGATGAAGTGATATTGTTCTTATGTATCAGCTCATGGAAGAAAGAGAAGGAGTTATTGATGGAGGTAAATAATGGTTTTCTTAAGGTATGAAAAGTGTTGTTGACGGTATGTTGCACAAGGTAAGTATAAGTTACGGATGATGATACTTACTAGATGAGTGTTGTTAACTTAGATACTTCTGAGATTGCAAGGGAAAGTTAGGTTTAGGCTTAGAGAGTTATAAACTAAGTTAAGTTATGTATGAATGATAGATAGTAATGATGGGTAGAAGAAGGGCGTGTACATGGATTATAAATGAGAGAGGCCATATGATTATGACTAATTATTGTTATGAGGGGGTTTAAGTGGACTAGTGTTTATTTATGTTTTATTTTATAGTTTCCAAGTGAGAATGGTGTGTGTGAGGTGGAGTTGTAAGTTATGTTGAGCACTAGTCATTAACCTTGGATGAATGGTGGCTATGAAGGTGGATGTGATGATTTCCTGGTTAATGGTGCTAGTTACAGGGAAGTGCTCTAATGGGCTTGGACAGTGTATGCGAGAGCTTGAGTTTGATCAACTTGTAATTAAGTTTGATTTTGTGTTCTTGGTGAGAAATCTTTCCCAAGGTTCTGTGGGGATGATTTATTTTTTTTTCTAAGGTCATTGTATATAGCGTAATTAGTAACTGTCGTAGAGTTGCTAGGTGGAGGAAGACTAGTTAGGTAATGAGTAATGTTCCTAATAATTGAGTCATGAAGTGTGATGGCTTTAGTCTAAGGGGGAGATAGTAGAAAAAGTGACCAGGTTAGTTTGTCAGGTTATAGTGGGTATGCCAATAAGTTGTGGAATAGCTGTGAGAAGGGATACTGCTTGACCAATTTTTATTTTAGTATTTTTAGTCATTCCTGTATTTATTCATGCTTTGCATTTTGATTCCATGATCATTATTCATGTGCAGGCATGCCATAAAAAAATCATGTCCTCACTTAGTTACCAAAATGTGGAGTCTCAGACCTTTCATCTGTTAGAATCACAATTCATAGTTACGAATTCCCAATTTAGGTCATGCATGATCAGCAAGAAAGGAATTCAGATTCATAGCGTGTATGTCCCCTGGCTGTATTTCCTTGATGGGTTTATGATGTTAAATCCTCTATTCCTCAAGTCTCAGTTGAGTGTCAAGTTATTCATAGTATCTATTCATGTGTCAGATCCTCATGCTCTAATTGTTTAGTTTTATTTCCTTACCCAAGATAATTATGGTGAATAGTTGTTTTGTCGGGAAAAAAGAGATATTTCCTTATCAATGATAGAGGGTGTCATGCCTACTTTGGCTTGGCGGTAGCTAAGTCTTTGATACATGTTAAGGTTAGTTGAAGTATAAAGTGTTATGATTGGAAGATTGTGGTGTGCTCATATTGTGTAATTCCATGAGTTGTAATTCTATGAGTTGGAAGGAATATTGGAGTGAAGCATTTATGTAGGACTCGATTAGCAAGAGTATGTCAGGTGTGCTTGACGTGAGTGCACAAAAAGTTTCTTAATAAAAGGTGCGTAGGGTATGAAGAAGAGGCTTTATGAGTGTTTGATTAGGAATGCGCATGTGGTTATAAAGATAGGCTTGAATGTCGTGTATTTATGCATGCGGATAGGTTCCTTAAACATTACTAAATGGCTAGTGCTAGGTGGATTAGAGTTGTCGAAGTGGTAATGAAAATTACTCTTGAAGTGAGAGGTTGTAAGAATGTAGATATGTGGGAGCTCATGATTAAGAATAGGGTTATATGGAGAATATTGTGGTTCTAGGTTACGCATGAAAATGATGAGGGGGTTTGGTTCAAGGGGATATAAGTAGATGGAAGAATCGGTGTCATGTGAGGATTGTAAGTAAAATCAATCAAATATAGTATCGAAAGGGTATAGTATAGTCGAGAGAGTGTTTGAGAAGTGTGGTTGAGTTGAGAGTAAGGATTTTCCTAGCTTGAATCTTAGTACTTTTATCCTAACTTATGATTCATAGGTTTAGGTTTCAAGTTATGGGATTATGGTAATTTTATGATCTCCAATTCAGATGTCTTGTTTGGATCTTGCCTAAAGTTCTTTGCTCCTTCAGACCATTAGAATTCTTTGTGAGGGTGTTGAATAAATCCTCTACTTAAGTATGAGTATCTAGTAAGATTTAGTTTGCATATCTAGCAACCAAGTTTTTAAAATTTGGCAGATAGATTTCTATGGTCTTCCATTTTTTTTCAACTAGTCTTGTCTTACCACTCGAAATTTCATAGGTATGAGCAATTTGATAAGTAGTTGCTCGCACCCAAAATCTATGAATTTAGTTCAGTATGTGTATCGAGCATCAGTTTCAGATTCGGATATATAATTGAGATTCAGTCTGTGATCATTCATTGAACAATCTTTGTTTTCAAAGTATTCTAGTCCAGATAATATAATACCCATTGTGTAGTCTTATCCTTGTTTCTCATGACCTATGCCTGCAGAAATTATCTCTTCACCGTCTATGAGTACGATTGCACCCTTATTACATCAAGTGAATTCTAAACTTTCAGTATGAGCCCGCTCTTTAATATATGAAGAAGGCAAATCATCACAGATTAAGTCGAGAATTATGGTTGTCCTCTATCTATTTTTTTCCAGTCTCAGATCTAGCTGTATAGTTATTCTCATCATGAGTTTATACCTTCTACGAAGTACTTCAATGTATATAAATATATTGACTTAGATTTGCAAGTTTTTTAGTTTTCTCTATATTCTTGGCCAAAAAGCAACATTCGAGGATGAATGTTTCCAAGGAGGAGATATTGTAATACCCCGATCATTTCTTAAGCCTAAATCCATCTTTTGAGGGAATATGTATGACTTCTAAATTGATTGTTATTTATCTCATGTTGAATTTCCCTAAATTCTACTCTCGATCAAGTAGAGAATTGGAAGAGCTTTCCAGCGACATAAGATCCAGCCGAATCGGACACCCAGTGAGGAAGTTAGAGCCATTTTGTAATTCACTGAGACTCTAACCAATAGTGTAACCATGAATCAAGCTCTTGAGAAATAAAATATAGTTCTTTGGTTGTTTTCTAATCAAGGATGGTGTGTATTAATGCCTTAAAGATGTCATAATGATTGGGTGAATGAAAATATTCCTTACCAATTGAGTTCTTGGGAAGAATATTGGTATAGTCAACTTCAAATGAGCATATCTCTCATTATACTTGGAAATTTTGAGCTCATGACCTATCAAAATATAGATAATTGAATTATATTTCTAATGATACCAGTTTTTCCGAAATCTGATATTGGAGCAAAGATTTATGCCCATTTTTCTCCAACATGGTTAAGCTGGAAAACATTGATGATGGTTCTGATGGGTTGTCACTTTTCTGACACCATTTCTGACGACGTCGTCACTTTCTGATGATTTCGTCAACCTTAGGAAGAAAATTAAAAATTTGATCCTTTTGTGACGACATTATGTGGCGGCCTATCACGAGTCAAACGGCCTATCACGGATGTCATCAACCATTTTTTTGAGCAATTAAGGGGCATTTTTAAAAGGGTATTTTGGACTTTTCCACCTATTTTGACCCTCTATATATATCCAAGTAAAGAAGAAAACATTCTTCTTCTTCTATTTAATCAAGAATACTAGGGTTTCTCTCTCAAAAATCCAATCAAAATTTCCCAAGAACATCAAGAATCAAACCATAGATTTTATAAATTGGTTCAAGATTCAAGGTACCCAAGTCAAAAACATCAAGAACCCTAACTCAAGAAGTGGAAAAGGAGTCTATAACAAGTTTTTTCATTCAAATCCATAATCAAGGTATATGGGGATAGAAGAAGAACACTTCTTTCGTTCGTGTGCCGAAAGATTTAATTTCTACTATTGAAATCCATGATTTTGCAAAGTGGGTTTACACCCAAATTACTTTATTAATTATTTAGGATATTTGAGCTATTCAAGATCGATAAACATGACTATTTCATCATTTTATTTCTTAAATTGAGAATTTATGCCATGAGTTGAATATTATTATTATGAGTTGATGATTTCCGAATGATTGAGATAAGAGACGTGATTTAAGCTTGTCTATGAGAATTTTTATTATTGAATATATATGTATTGATATTTGAGCTTGAGAGTAAAGAATGAGTTCTATGATATTTTCTTGAAGTTTTTGATACATGATTATTTTACAACTTCCAAATTATGACTTGATATTTAATATTGTGAATTTCATGTTCTACCATGAGTTGGTATTTCAAGTGCTTTCAAGACATGTGTCAAGCTTTAAGCTTCCTTATGACAAATTGGATTATTGCATATATTGATTTATAAGATTGAGTTTGTATTGATGTTGCCATGACTAAATGAATTGATACATCTTGATGTTGAGAAAGATTTTTTGATTTTGAGTCGAGTTACGAATCCACAGTTGTATATGATTTACCAAAGAGATATATATTTATGTTTTAAAATTTATAATGGACCCACAAATTGATATTGATTAAGGTGGATTTCCTAATGTGTTCTGAGCTGAGTCTGGGAGGGAGTATTTAGCACCGAGTGGGAAATGTTGTATTTCCCCAAAACTACGTGCTACCATAGGATTAATATTGATGATTGTGGGCTAGAGGCCAACTATGGGATTGTGATTGAGAAATTGAGGTTGTACTCCTTGGCAAGATTATGACATCCCCACCAATAAGGGTGCTAGCTTTCTATTCCTTGTAGATTTTTTTAATGTTAGTTTATGAAGTGGATTTTCAAGTACCCATAAACATAGGTAGACCATTTATAGCAACTAGGAGAGTACTAATTGATTTCGTATTCAATAAGAGGAAATTTAGGCTTATTGACGAGGAGGTTAGTTTTGATTTATGCCAATCTATGAAGCAATAAAAGGAGATGAATGTTGTTCCAGTTATTGATGTGTTTTAAGAAGATGAGCGGCAAGTAGCAATTGAGGAAAGGGTTTCTTTTGAGACATTAGCTATAGTGTTAATGAATTTTTATAGCGAAGGGATTGATGAGTACGTGAAGACTATTTATGTATTCACCAGAATGGGTGGTACTTGTATGCTCTCAAAAAGCTGGGTTTGGACTTAAAAAATTGTCCAACACCACCTTCCAAGCCATCTATTGAAAATCCACCTAAGTGGGAACTAGAGGAGTTGGCCAACCATTAGTGGTATGCATTTCTAAGAGATAGAAATACTTTACTGGTTATTATTGCAGCAGATCTGATGGAGCAACAATTTGAAACTCTTATTTATGTTTTAACGTATTATAAAAGAGCCATTGGGGACAATTACCGACATCATAAGCATTATACTTGGCATTTATACACATAAGATTCAATTAGAAGCGGAATTCACACCTACCATTAAGCACCAGTGCAGGTTGAATCCACCAATGTAAGAATTAGTAAAGAAGGTGATAGTAAAAGGGCTTGATGCTGGGGTGGTTTACCCAATCTCATAATAAGTGGGTGAGCCATGTGCAGTGCGTGCCTAAGAAAAAATGCATGACAGTTGTAGAAAATAAGAGGAATGAGCTAATTCCACTCAGACAAGTGACTGGTTGGTAGGTATGTATGGACTACAGGAAGTTGAATTCCTGGACGTGGAAAGATCATTTCCCAATTCCCTTTATAGATCAAATGCTTGATCGGTTGGCAGGAAAGGGTTGGAACTGCTTTCTTGACAGATACTCAAGCTACAATCAAATATCGATTGCACCTGAGGATTAAGAAAAAATGATGTTCACATGTCCCAATGGAACCTTCGGATTCAAGAGAATTTTGTTTTGATTGGGTAATGCACTAGCTATATTTTAAAGGTGTATGATGTTAATATTTTTAGAAATTGTGGAGAATACCTTAGAGGAATTCATGGATGATTTTTCCATGTTAGGCGACTCATTTGACTTGTGCTTGGTGAATTTAGGCTAGGCATTACAGCAATGTGAGGAATTCAATCCTATTCTAAATTAGGTGAAATGCCACTTCATGGTGAAAGAGGGCATAATATTGGGACATAAAATTTTAGGAAAAGGAATTGAGGTTGATAGATCTAAGATTGAAGTCATTGAAAAATTACCTCCTTTTATTTTAGTTAAAGGAGTTCATAGTTTCCTTGTCCATGAAGGTTTATTTAGAAGTTTCATCAAAGATTTTTCTAAAGTTGAAAATCATCTTTGCAAGTTGTTGAAATAAGAGAGCAAGTTTGTATTTAATGATGACTGTGTTAAGGCGTTATAATTCCTTAAAGAAAAGTTGGTTACTGCACCTACCATCATTGCTCCAGAGTATTCTAAGCAATTTTAAGTTATGTGTGATGCAAGTGGGGTTGCACTCAGAGCTATTTTTGGGCCAAAGAAAGAGAAGTTGTTTCACTCCATTTATTTTGCTAGTAAGGCTTTAAATAAGGCAAAAAATAATTACATAATGATAGAACAAGAAATTCTTGTTGTTGTGTATGTGTTTGAGAAATTTTAGGCATAACTAAAGGGAACAAAGGTTTTAGTAAATACTACCATGTAGCGTGGAGATATCTAATGGAAAAGAAAGATGCCAAGCCAAGACTTATAAGATGGGTGCTATTACTTCAGGAGTTTGACTTTGAAGTTAAAGATTGGAAAGTATGTGAAAATCAAGTAACTGATCATTTTTCCATGTTAGAAAATGATTAAATGAATATGGAGAAGTATGAAATTGATGATTATTTCCCAGATGAGCAGATTCTAGACGCTACTTTTTATTTGGTGCCATGGTATTAAAAGTTTCTAACTTTGTGGTCAGTGATATCATCCCAGAAAACTATCATTTCATCAAAAGATGAAGTTTATGCATGATGTCACAAGGTATTTTTGGGATGAACCTTATTTATTCAAACGTTGTGCTAATACTATCATAAGATGTTGTTTACCAGAGGTGGAGATTCAGGGTATATCCTAGAGGCTTGTCATTATTTTCTAGTTAGGGGACTCCAGGTAGATGATTTTTACTACAAGGAAAATTTTACAGAGAAGATACTTTTAGACTCCAGTACGTAAGGATGCTTATCAATTCATAGAGAAATGTGATCAATGCTAACTATAGGGTTCGAGCTCTATGCATCATGAACTATCTATGTCTATGATGTTAAAGGTAGAACTATTTGATGTCTGGGGCATAGACTTTATGGGACCATTTGTGAGTTCTTGTGGTCATAAAAATATTTTAGTTGCTATGGACTACATTTCCAAGTGGGTTGAAATTGTAGCTTTGGCAGATATTGACGGGAAAAGAGTAGTGCCTTTCTTGAGAAAGAATATTTCTCATGGTTTTGTGTTCCAAGAACTATCATAAGTGATAGAGAATCATACTTCTATAAAAAATCGTTTTGAGCTGCGCTTTTAAAGTATGGGGTGAAACAACATAAGTTAGCCATCCTTATCACCCGAAAACTAATGGAAAAGTGGAGGTAGGGAATAGAGAGATCAAGTCTATTTTAGCTAAGACATTAAATGCAAACAGAAGGGATTGGTCAAAAAATTTGATAATTATCTCTGGGCTTACAGGACCGCCTTCAAAATACTAATAGGAATGTCGACTTATTATCTTATTTTTGGTAAAACATATCATTTTCCAGTTAAACTGGAACATAAAGGTTATTGAAACTTACGTAATTGAATTTGAATTGGAAAGAGGTAGCAGAATTGAGGCTAGATCATCTAAATGAGAGAGATGAGTTCTGGCTTAATGCCAATGAGAGAGATGATCTATACAAAGAATGAATGAAGAAAAATTGTGATCATTAAATCGAAAAGGGAGACTTCCAACCTGGTTATTGGGTACTACTTTTTTATTCTTTACTCAATCTCTTTCATGGCAGGTTGAAGTTAAAGTGGTCTGGACCCTTTAAAATATTCTGTCGTGTAAGGTGGAACTTAAAAATAAATATGGAAGTTTATTTATGGTCAATAGGTAAATAATTAAGAGTTATATTAGCGCAATGGATAAAGCAAAGTTGTTGTCTAAGGTTTATTATGACAAAGTCTGAGCAATAAATATAAATGAGTCGTGCCGCAACATTAAACCAGTTGCTATTGAGAGGCAACCCAACGATTGATATTGTAAGCTGTTTGTTTGTGTTAAGTTTTTATTTTTATTAATTTATTGCTAAGTTGTGCAGGAACAAAACTGGGATAAATGTTGATACTGGATGGAGTTGACGACCAAGTTTATGGGTTATCAACAAGTTGATGACCCATCACTTATATTCATAAACTGAAGCGAGGAAATATGCATACACTTGATATAGATTACAATCAAGTTGATAGGCCATCTACAAGTTGACGACTTATCACTTGTAGTAATCAGCTTGAGAAAGGGAAGGTTGCACTCTTAATAAGGGTGACGACAGGGTTGACAAGCTATCAACCAAGTGATGAGTTGTTACTCATTGTTGTCAATTGAAACAAAACAAAGCAACATTATGTATAAGCTGATGAGAAAAGTGAAGGTCTATCAACCCACTGATAAGTCATCCCCTAAATTTTGACCCAAGTAAGTCATCTTAACTCGATTAAAAACCCTGACCCGATCCAAAACCAAATAAACATTAGCTTTTCCACTGCCACCAAAAAAAATTGAACCATTTCTATCTTTGTACATATTAGTCTCTATTTTATATAGAAAAAAAATTTGAAAAATTAAAAGACAAATAAAGTCCTCATAAATGTAAACTCTTCGCATTACCCATCCCTTTTTTTCATCATCTAACTTTCATTTCCTCTTTTCAACTTCCCAAAGAAACATAGATAATCATTAGAGATTTCCTCTTATGTCTAAACTATTGGAATATATGAAAACTAAGATTCTGAAGTTTTTATTTCACCTGATCAAGTCAAATACTCATTAGCCGAATTTTGGTAATTCAAGTCGCCCTCACGGTGTGTTCTCAAAGATTTTATTTTTAATCTATTGCAAAGAAATAAGAATTTCATTAAACCTAGACCATTAAATATTAAAAGTGTTCATGAAAAAATTTAATCAGTACAAGGTTGATTAGGTCACCAAAATCAACAAAACTTTGTATTACTAAAAGTTGCTAAAGAATAAATTGTCATTAAGTTGTGAAATTCATACTTTTTGGTGAAAGTGTTAAGATTTAATAGATTAAAAATCACTTACCCAACAATGTTCAATCTTATTGAATAAAAATTGGTGATGTAGCATACCCGGGAACGGCTGATTAGGAATTGATAGTAAAAAAATTTGGGCAATATGTTTTAAATTTTAGTATGTAAATTAGCAATGAAGGTTCTTTTAAATCTGATTTGGGCTGACCACTATGTTGATAAGTCATCAACCAAGTGACAAATTTATCAATTATGCCATCACTCAATAGCATAAATTGCTGAGGATTTTGTTTTAGGTTGAAGACAAGGCTGACAAGCCATCACCTAAGTGACAACTCATCAACAAAGTAGTCACCTAAGTTGATGGAGTTCTTGAATTTTTCCTTAGGTTGATGACAAGGCTGACAAGTTATCACCCAAGTGACAACTTATCAGCTATGTCATCACTTATTATTTTGGAGTGTGCTTTTATTCTGCCCAGGGCAGATGACAAGGCTGATAAGCCATCACCTAAGTGAGGACTAGTAAACTAAGTCATCACCCATATGTAAACAAATTATAAATAATCCCTTTCAAATTTGATTCTTCTTTACTGATGCAGCTATAATCATGCCTCCAAATGGTCAATTAAAGAAAACCAACAAGAGAACAAACAAAAAAACCTGCACTTGGAGGTTGTTCACTGATTATTAGAGTTAGCATGAGGAAGCAGCATAACAAAGATACCGTTCAAGGAGGAGTCTTCATATAGCAAAACCAACTCCCCAGTATGAAGAGAGGGTGGTTGAGGAAGAGAGTTCTAAAGAAGAAGATTCTTAACTCTCCGGAATGAGGCAATGTTATAAAGAGAAAAAATCCTAGCATCTAGAATAGTGTACAGTGACAAGTAAATGGGGCCTCTAAAATCTATCATGATGGATTTTTAGCTTTTGGTAAACCCGGGAACTGCTGATTAGGGATTGATAGTAAAAAAATTTGGGCAATATATTTTAAATTTTAGTATGTAAATTAGCAATGAAGGTTCTTTTAAGTCTTATTTGGGCTGACCACTATGTTGATAAGTCATCAACCAAGTGACAAATTTATCAACTATGCCATCACTCAATAGCATAAATTGTTGAGGATTTTGTTTTATGTTGAAGACAAGGTTGACAAGCCATCACCTAAGTGACAACTCATCAACAAAGTAGCCACCTAAGTTGATGGAGTTCTTGAATTTTTCCTTAAGTTGATGACAAGGCTGACAAGTTATCACCCAAGTGACAACTTATCAGCTATGTCATCACTTATCATTTTGAAGTGTGCTTTTATTCTGCCCAGGGTAGATGACAAGGTTGATAAGCCATCACCTAAGTGAGGACTAGTAAACTAAGTCATCACCCATATGTAAACAAATTATAAACAATCCCTTTCAAATTTGATTCTTCTTTACTGATGCAGATATAATCATGCCTCCAAAGGGTCAATCAAAGAAAACCAACAAGAGAACAAACAAAAAAACCTCCACTTGGAGGATGTTCACTGATTATTAGAGTAAGCATGAGGAAGCAACATAACAAAGATACCGTTCAAGGAGGAGTCTTCATATAGCAAAACCAACTCCCTAATATGAAGAGAGGGTGGTTGAGGAAGAGAGTTGTAAAGAAGAAGATTCTTATTCTCTTTCTTCTGAGAAAACTATGGAAAAGAACTCTCCGGAATGAGGCAATGTTATAAAGAGAAAAAATCCTAGCATCTAGAATCATGTACAGTGACAAGTAAATGGGGCCTTTAAAATCTATCATGATGGATTTTTAGCTTTTGGTAAACGGAACACCAAAAGGCCTTTTTTCTGAAGAATTGGGAATAATCACGTCTGGGCTAAGCAAATATCCATAAATAAAAGGGGCTTTCAGGGACTATAATCTAATATGGACCACCAAGGAAGGCGAATCGTATTGTCAAATTTTGCTACGAGAATTCAATGCCAACTACACGGCAACCTTGGAGAACATGTGCCAAAAAATAGAAAAAGCTGTAGAAAAGCCAAGTATACACCATATATTAGTGTGTGGGTTATGGTAGATATATCAGATCATAATATCAATAGATTTTTGCATGGACCCACTTTTATTTCTCTAGTTACTTCTCCTTGTTTTTATCATAAAATGACTGCTTGGGCTAATCAACATCCTGGGTTAACACAAGTCATAGCAAAAAAAGATCCTGAGTGGTATAACAACATAAGTGCATGAATTTGTAAAGCATCATTCTCTTAAGCAACAAAATTTTTGTGGGGAGTTTTCATATGCAGGTTGATGCATACTGTGCGAGATAATATCATGGGTAATGATAGAGCAGTGCTAGTGGAAAGTTTAATATCTGGTTTCCCCTTGAACTTTTGGAAGATCATTGCAAATGAGATTAATGTTTGAGCAACATGACCCAATATGGCATATATATTTCTTTCTTTGATTACAAGGTTGTTCTAAGAAGCCCATGCTTCAATCATCACACGTATAGATCATGACATTTAGGCAAAGAATACCCTAAACTTTAATATAAGAGATCAAAGTAGGCCTACATTGACTTTAGGCAAGTGAGTGTATGTGGGAAGTTACACTCTAATTTTTTAGAAAGTTCAAACTCCTTCAACTACCACTGGCTCTATGAAAAATATATTGATGTCATTGCCAGAATTTCTTTATGCTACTTTCTCTGCAGGTGTTGTACCCACTTTGGAGACAGAAGAAAATGCAATGATCACATGGCGGAATCGAAATAAGTAACTGTTTTTAAGTTGAAGGTGTTGATGTGCTAGCTTTTTGTTAGCACATTTGAGGCTTTTAACTTAGAATAATAGTAAGTTCTTAAGTAACAATTGTTGTTTTTTATCATATTACATGTGGTTTTGTAGGAAAAGTCAATATGCATGAAAACCTAAGAGAACCATTACAAGAAGGACACATCTTATGAAGTAAGGATGACAAATCAAGAAGCGAATTATTGAATATTTCAGTTGATAACTTTGGTGACAAGTTATCAACAAAGTGATAAGTCATCAATAGTGTGACAAGACATCATGGTTTTCGTCAACCATAGACAGAAGTTTAGCTGCTGGAGTAGATAGTTGATGACTTGGATGAAAAGTCGTCAATAGGTGATGGGCTGTCAGAGGTAGTCATCACCTTTATGCAATTTGTGGATTATGAAGACCAAGTAATGATTTGGTTGACAAGACATCAACCTTGTCATCAACTATTATGTGGAAATTATGGATTTTGAAATTCAAATTCTGATGGTTAAGGATATTAATATAATCTTTTAGGTTTTCACAGGGCATATTGAAATTATTCCAAAGACAAAAACTTTTATATTTTTGAACTCTTAAGTTTTGAATTCAATTTTCAATCTTTGGTTTAGTTTTGGGAAATTTCTGGTAAAACTTGATGGAGAATAAGATTTTGATCTCTTATTTTATAAGTTTAACAATTTTAAATTATGGATTCAATCTATTATATCAGTTTCTATTTCATGAGGAACTAACTCCCAAAACTAGAGTTATGGGAGCTATGAGTATGAGTTTGTTGATTTAAAAGTTGAATGAGATTCAATTGACTGTGGGATCATCTTGATAATTCCATTATAATAATTACTTTCTATTGGTTGCAAACAATAGATTAAGCCTTGTGTTGGTTTGCTGAAATTGACAAATCAATTAAAGAAAGTGAATTATCAAGGGTGATTTTGAAAGTTCAATCTTCCATCTAATGATTAATGTTGTAACAAGATTAATCAACTCGAGCAAAAATCAGTGCGAATAGAAGGTTTCCCTAAGTTTGAAAGAATTAGGGAACCTAACATATAAGTAGGTTGAAAAACACTCATCTTAATCATTGATAATGCTAATTTGATATTTCCCACAGGTCTTGAGAATCAAATACCACAACTATTATTCAATAAAGATTAATACACATAGTGATCACAACTCTAATTTTACTACATCATTGATTTGAAATATTGCATCATTGACTTTGAGTTTCTAAAATAAGCTGAAACATTACCAATAAATTGGTTGATAACCCCCCTCCCAGTTAAATGAAACTATTAGCTATTAGTCGGTTAAATCACAAATCATATTAATTAACACCACATTCCCTGTGGGATTCGACCCCAACCTAGAGTTGGGTTATATATTTGACAACTATCGCTAACTCTCTTATAAAAAAGGTGTAATTTGGGCATATCATACCTCATCCTTTGGATCTTCTAAGATTCTTTCTATCCATTGACTTTTGAGTACGAAAGTCGATTTAGTAGTGGATATTGTAATGACCTTTTCGGTGATTTTTCACATTTTTGCTTATCTTCAAAATTAGTTATTCTTCATAGGTGTCCTAATACATTAGTATTTCTCCATATCTCTCTCATCGAAGAATGTCTATGTCAGCAAGCACAAGAAAGTCAGTACTCTTTCAGTGCTCACTGCCTGTTCGTGGATCTCTGTCGCTCTCCAGTTGGCTACATCTGGCTTGTAGCCCTTAATGATGCCCATGATAAGGGTGGCTCTATCTAGACTCAATATATTGTACCTATATATGGGACTCAACATATGATTCACAAGCATCCACCAAGCCTTTGTTATGAAGTTAGGGCTCCCCTTCATAATCTAAGCTAAAGAGACAACTTCGCAAGCCACCCAAGGATCCTCCTCCCATTCTATAGAAATAATTTTGGCCATCCATCAGATGTGAGACAAATTTTTCTGTTAACCAAGCTACTTTAACTTCACCTTCCACATCTCTTCCATGCAATAGTCAATATCAGTTATGTTCTCCAGTAACTGGAATTCTGGCACATGTAGAATTCTAGAAATGGTCTGCATAGAGATGTTCACTGGAACAAATCTAATTATCACTACATCAAAGGGGTCACCACTCTTCCACAAATGCCCTTGTGGGTACTATCTCTTAAGATCCATCTGATAAGATAAATAGAACTCTCGTACAAATAAATGATTGTACTGACAAGGAGCTCTAGTGATCCACTAAAAGTTGTACTATTTGAACCGAAGGTAAAATTTAGGAATCTCAGACATTCCTGTGGTGCTCATCTTGCACTACAAATAAATCCCTCTATTTAGTTTCCTCGTGGAAGATTGGGGGCACTGTCTTAATTATATAATGTCTACATTCTAGGGTAACCCCATCATTCAGTAATGGGCACCAGAGCAGACTCTATGAGTGGTGTAGCAGGTAGAGAAAGAGGTAGTATATCTAGCGAGATATCACTAGACAAAATCTTACCCTTCTCCTCATTTTTAGACCACTTATTCTCGAATTCACCATTTTAAGACTCATTGTTTTCATCATCATTCGCAACCTCGAGGCTAGAGTCCTGATCTTAATCATCCTCACTATCCTCTTCAAACTAGGATGGTAAATGGGATGCTGACTAGGTAAGATATTATATCCTTCGCATGGCTCGAGGTGGCATGGCTTTATCTGTAGGATCTTTCACACCTCTAGTTAATTTCTTCATTGACACCACCTCTCCCTGATTAGATATTCCCCTACTGACCCATTTTATTCTTTATCACTAGTGTGTTCATTTTTGAGATGATGAGTAGGGGTGAAGGACTTCATCTTTGGAGTTTACTTCTTTAAGGAGTCATTCTTCTATGCCATTGGTACCCGGGATAAACTCACACATTAACACATCTAAGAAATAAAAAGAAAAAAGAAAAATATCATAAGTGTTGTAGGGTCTGGGTACCCTATGAGTCAAGGTATGACTCGTTACCATTGGTAATGAGTTGTTATAAGACTCGTTATTTAAGCTTGTATATGAGTAATAGTTATTCTTCAAGTTATGATTCCTCCTAACGAGTTGTTATATTAGACAACAACTCATTACCAACGCTAGTTGTATGACCAAAACTATTTCCTTTGTGTCTTACCCTTTCTAGTCCTCACGACTCCTAACCTTGAGTTGTATAGTGATACAAGGACCCTTGGCGTGAGTCGCTATATAAGAAAAACCTATATTTCTATTTCCACCCATGTTACTATTGGTTACGAGTTATGTAACTACCTCTTATGAGACAATACAAGTTGTTATGAGTCTCGTAACTACTATAACATGTAAGTTTAGAGGAGTTGGTATCAACTTTCACATTCCTAATAGGTATTCAAACTTTCCCATAGTTTAAACAAGATTGTCAACTCATAGTTCACCCCCAAAAACAATATTATGTACAAAATATAGTGTACTCCTTTTTTTTTTATCAATTTACCTTATCTTTGTAAAGAACAAAGTCGATATTTTCTTTGTAAAACTAATTTAATCAAGGAATCAAATGAATTTTTTACCACAAAAGTACAAAATTATGATAGTAACGTATTGAAGCACAAACTTACTTTACATAGTTGTTGGATTACTTGAAAGAAAATTCTTGAGATATTACTTGCCCTAGTTCTTTAAAATATTGACTTTTGGAGATTTGAAAAACTTTGTTAGGTTTATCATTGGGAGATGTATTTTGAAAATATGTGGGGATTTTAAGGAGAGGTTATTGGGAATAGGGATTCGTGCTAGTTTTAAAGTGTAAACTTAATAATTTGATTTATTTTTCCTTTGTAATCAAAGTGTACTAGACCGGGTCGAACTGCTAGGCTTGCGATGTCCATGTTGATCATGAGTCACTTTTAATTACTCATTACCATTGGTAAAGAGTTCTTGATTCCCCCCATGATGATTTGAACCTTAATTTGATCTCCAGTTAAAACAACTTAATGTGATAAGTCGTCATTGATAATGACTCACTCTTAAGATCTCTATGATTCTAGATATCAAATACATGAGAGTGGACTGAGCTCCATCTACCTGCGACTCTAGTAATGATTCCTAAGGAGTGATAACTACTCATTAGGTAATTTGTAGGTCCTGGCACAAGAAAATTTTTTTGGTTTTATGTTGCAATATCAAACCCTGCACACTGAACAAACACATTACCCCTGTAATGAAATAAGTACGAAACATGGGTTGCCATCAAAGCAGCGCAGGATTTAACATCACGACACGATGTGGATAGGTTGGATATTTAGTGACACTAACCAGCCCATAGGTTGCTCCCATGCAGCATCTGATTTAATGTTGTGGTACGATGCAATTTCCTTGTTACTATGGCTTTACTATGCTCCATATCATCACAAACATTCACCTCATCTTTATTTCTCATATATTGCTAAACCCGATGCCCATTCACCTTAAGTTGGGGCTTCACCATTGCGCTCCAACTTAATTACACCATTTAGGAATACCCGAATAGTGAATGGTACATACCACCTAGGCTTTAAATTTCTAGGAAACAAGAAAAATCTTGAGTTTTATAACAAGACCAAATCACTAGGCTCGACACTCTTTTCTCAATCTTCTTATCATGATATGACTTTATTCATTCTTTTTATAAGGGAAGAACTCTCATAATCATGGAGATGGAATTATTCCAACAAATTAACCTTGTTTAACATCAATGTAGCTGCATCATGCCAGTCCAAATTTAGCTTTTTAAATGCCCATAATTCCTTTTATGCAAGTTTGACAACAAGTGGCATGCCTACCATACTTAAGGTAATATAGGGAGGAACCTATTGGAGTCTTAAAAGTTGTTCTTAGGCCTACAATGCATCATTAAACTTCCTTTACCCCTGAGTCCTATTTTTAATTCACAGATTTTTCAATAAGCACTTCAACTCTCTATTGGAGAACACAACCATACCTCTCCTCTGGCGATGGTAAGGTGTTTCCACATTAAGATTTACACCATATTTCTCAAGCAGGGACTTAATAAAATGGTTGCAGAAGTGACACCAATAATCACTAATGATAGTACATTGAGTGGCAATCAAGAAAAGATATTTTTCTTCAGAAAGGCGATGACACTTCCACCTTCATTCTTGTGGAGAACTACCACCACCACCTATTTAGATACATATTAAAATACCACTAAAATATACTTTATTCAATAGGAGCTCACAAAAGAACTATGAAGTTACTAACCCAAACATCAAATATCTTTAACTCCAAAATAGGTGTCATGGGAAGTTCATGGCATCGTGAAACATTGCCTTGATGCTGACACCAGTCACAGGATTGCACATTTTCATGAGCATCCTTGAAAATCATAGGCGAATAATACCAATATTACAAAATCTTTTAGGCTATGAGCGTTCGACCATGATGACCTTCAGCTGGTGATGAATAACAAGCCTCAAGGATTCTCATCATCTCCACCTTAGGAATATATCTCCTAATCACTCTATTTGCATAAATCCTATAAAGTTAGGGCTTATCCTAGAAGAAATTCCTCACCTTATTCATAAACCTATTAGACTACTGGAAGGATAGATCTTCTGGAACAATATTACTTGCTAAATAGTTTGAAAAATCATCAAACCATGGGATTATGTCTTAATATGCTGCCAAGACCCACTTATATCAAAAAGTATCATCTATTTCAAGCTCATAACAAAGCTCCAAACTTTCCTCATCCTTAATGAACGACAAATAATCAACAACCAGGCTCTCTATATCCTTCTGATCTATTACCTCAAAGTTGAATTTTTACAGCAAGAGGACAAAATTTAGCATTCTTGGATTGGTATCCTTTATTAAAATAATATACCTTAAAGCTATAAGATCCATATGGAGAATGAATTTGGTCCCAATCATTTAACACCAAAACTTTTCAAAAGTCAGAATCATCGCAAATGCTCTGTAACTGTATAGTTTTTCTATGCGGGAGTTAATGCATTGCTGGAATTATCGATCAAGTGATCTTCTCATGTCTCTAGGCAAGGAAAAAAACCAAGTCCACTTCACTCACATCACACATAACCTCAAATAGTAAGTACCAATCATTGGGTACAATAATAGAAGCTGTAATCAACTACTCTTTAAGGCACTCAAAGTCCTTGAGGCATACATCATAAAAAATAAATTTCACCTGCTTCTCCAAAATCTTGCGAAGCGGATTCGAAATATTTGAGAAGTCCATGATGAACTTCATAAAGAAGCCAACATAACCCAGAAAACTTCAAATACCTTTTACTAAGTCTAGAGAAGGTAATTTCTCAATCACCACAATCATTTATCTATAAACCATACTACCCTATTTTAAGATTTTAGGCCCAAGGAAAATACCTACCTTAACCTTAAACTAGCACTTCTCCAAATTTAATACTAGGCTGCCGCCATCAAACCTTTGTAATACATTGGATAAATAGTCCAAACATTTGTCAAAAGAGTGCTCAAATCTTAAAAGTCATCTATGAAAACCTCTACCATGTCCACCACCATGTTGGAAAATATACAGATCATACATCTCTTAAAGGTAGAAGGATCAGTGCATAATCCAAATAGCATCCTCATGAATAAAAAAATCCCCTAAGGAAAGATAAAAGTACTCTTTTCCTAGTCCTTGAGAGTAATTGAAATCTGATTGTCAATCGAGTATACATTAAAAAATGTTTTACCAACCCCTACTTACTAACCTGTCAAGCATATGATCCATAAACTGAATAGGGAAATAGTCCTTCTGAGTCCATGTTTTCACCTTTCTGTAATCCTTGCACACTCTCCAACCAATTACTGAGATCATGGGAACAAGTTAATTCTTCTCATTTGGGAGCATAATGATCTTACCCATCAAAGAAATGCATTAAACCAAGTTGACCCTTATGGTATCTGCACTATTGTAAACCATTCCAGTATCTAGCCACTTGATAATTTTCTTCTTCATAAATCCTGCATATGGGGTGTTAACTGACACTGATGCTCAATACTGGGAATGCAATTCATCTGAAGGTGTATTTTATGTGTATAAATACCTGGTGGAATCCCAACAACATCGGTAATGGTCCATCCAATAGACCTTTTAAATCTCTGCAACACTGATAGCATTTCTCAACTTGTGTCTCCATCATGTTACAAGAAATAATTACCAGTAAGATATTGTCGTCCCAAAAAAATACATAGTGCAATTGCGATGGGAAGGCCTTCAACTCCAAGAAACAGGGTTTCTCAGTAGATGCTTGAGCTAGAGGATTGGTTCAATTATTTAGATCCAAATCAATGTCCTTTGGATCATAACTATACAAACCTCTACCATATAATACAACCACCATTTCCCCATACTCATCGATTGCATCATTATCAAAATTCGTGATGGCTGGTACTAATACCTAACTCTAAGTCTCTCATAAATGGGCACAGTAGGTTCATCATTATCAATAGTATCAATAATAGACACCACTCTGGTATCCTTTAGTTTTCACATAGATTAACAAGCATTACAAGTGAATTTCTCATAGTTGAGTCTGAACTTCATCTGCCCCATCTCTATGTCAACCAAGGACCTACCTGTAAATAGGAAATGCCTTACCAATATGATAGTGAATTAAAAGTCTGCCTCATAGTCTAAGATCACAAATTCAGTTTTAAATATAAAGGATGCAATATTCACCAATACATTAGATAAAATACTAATCGGTTCATGAACTATCCGGTCGGCTATCAATAGTCTCATAGACTGTAATAAGCCTTAAGGTCATTTCTCATATTTTTTTCTTATCTTCACCATTATGGTCTCTACATATATTATCCATGTCATTTATTGCATGATGGGACTGGCAATTCGATAATTGGGTGGTTTATTTCATTTTTAGAACCAATTTCCCATTTAGAAGTCTTTACTGGTTCAAAATGGCTAGAGGCTAAAAACTTTAATAAATTGATCTCAGATAGGAATTTTGATTGCTCTATTAGCTATAGAATAACAATTTTACTATTTTTTGGGTCCCAATGCACCCAAGCACATTTTGACCTATTGGTCAAAAAGTTGGAAAATTTGAATATTTGGGTGTCGAATCAATATTTTGGTAAAACTACATCGGATGGAAAATCATACTTTGACAACACATTCAGAACATTGAATTTAGTATGTTTACATAGCTCATATGAAAAAATTAGATTCTAAACAAGTCTAGAAGCGTTGTTCGAAATTTTGAAGAATATTCCAAGTTTATTGGTGCTGGTGTGTTGAGATTGCAGAAAAGGGAACCATGATCACACTATGGTGATTGCAATAAGGACTATTGAGATCTACCTATTGTGATCAAATTCAAATAAATGGAAATGTACTTATCTCTTTTCCCAAAGAGTCTATAAATAGACCCCAATGTTGCGATTTTGGTCATTTTCTCTCCATCCTTGAGAGATAAAACCCCTAAATGGGTTTGATAAAAAAAATTTATTCTAGTGAGTGACTTTATAACTTATAACATATTTTATCTTGATTATTATCCAATTTAAGGTAATATTTCATCAACTTCTTGATGAATATCATGGTTTTTGACCTAAAAAACCAAAATCTTTTAAGGCTTGATTTTATCCCTAACTTTGCTTGGGTCGACAGTGGTCCGCAGTTCTTTATACACTATGAAGACCACTTATTATTCTTTAATCTTATCTTGAGTGTTCCCTCCCACACATCTATCAATGGTCACCCAAAAGACAAGAATAGATGCTTTAATTTTATTGGTATAAATTCATCTACATCATAGTCAAGATTAATAAAAATAGCATGAATAATAAACTTAGAAACCTAGATGAGAACATCACTATGATTTCCTTAGGGATACTTTAATTTTTTCCAATATCTATAGTATAAGTTCGGAGGGCATAGGATTCCCCAAATAAGGATATTAAACACTATAAAGGGAATCAAGTTGATGTTAGACCTTAAATCACTCAAAGCTTAAACCTTAAATCACTCAAAGCTTAAACAATAACACTTTTACTGATTTATATTGGGATATTAAAACTCATAGGGTACTGAGCTTTTTAGGCATCTTGATCATTAACACAGAGCCACACTCTTAAGTCAGTGCTATAGAGTCAACATCCCCCAAAATTATTTGTTTGTCACTACATCCTTCAAGTATATAGCACGCTTTTGCATTCCCTACTAAACATGTAACACATGAAGGTTAATAAGAAGTTCTTTGAATGTGTTAAAGACCCTTATAATGAAAGCATCATCTTTCGGTTTTTAGCTTCTGGGGGAACGATTGTGGTGGTCTCTCTTGATATTTCTCAATAAACTTTTCATTTGGATATGTAAACTTCCCCTATGTACTAGCTTCTTCAGATTCAATTTTCTTTTTGGGGAGCTTAGGTATGCTCAATTCTTCTTGCACCTTATGATTTCTATTCAAGGGAACATCAAAAAAAATTATACCACTCCTTAAGGTGATTTCCATCACTTTTATTAATTTAATGTATCAACAGGAAAACCCCCTTATGGTATTGTGCTTTAGCTTGAGCTAACTGGCCTATCTGCATGTCTAGATTCTTTTAAGCCAACCATTTGTTCTTGGTTGGATAGATTGTTTTTCAAAGTCACTTCTGTATTATTGGCCTGCGTATTGTTCTGAAGACTTTGTTGCTACTAAAATTGCTAGTGTTGAGCCTTATTATTTCCTCTTAAGTAAATAGGCTAACTCTACCAGTTGTGGTTGTAATCATTATCATGGTTTTAATAACCTCTCTAAAATTGCCTATAAAATTTATAGACTCAAAATTTGATCTACATAAATATATAGAGTGACCACTACCAACACAAATTAACACCAAGTTTCTGTTACTGAATTGCATTAACCTAGGTTTAAGGTGGAGTCTTATCAAACTTATTATGATGTATCATCATCTTCTTCTCAAAGGAGTCCAACCGTGCAGTCATTATTGTGGCACTATCTACCTAGATCATACGTGTAAGTTTTTTCATCAAACTTCTAGACACATAATCTTGCCACTCTAAATTACCTTATACAATTTGGTTTACAAATTGAATATCTCAACATAGGTTTTCTCAAAAGCCGAACTACCTATCACTGAATCTAGAATTATTTTGATGTTATGGTCAAAATCTTTGAAACTACTATGAACTAATACCTCATTTGTCTATTGGCAATGTGGGAAATCTCTAAAAAGGACTTAAATCTCTCCCATGCATGATAGAGATTTTTGTCTATCTTTTGTATGAAACTTGGGATCTCATGCCTCAACCCTAAAATTTTTTTAGAAGGAATGAATTGGATGAGGAATTTTTTTCAAATCGTCCTAATTAATGATTGATTTGAAGTTCTTTCCTTAAACAAATTCTTCATTTCCCCCAATAACGAGAATGGAAAAATAGTAAGCCTCAGGAAGACTGTAGAGACTCCAACAGGAATAAATGTGATTTATCTCGAAGAAATTTAATAAGTGGATATGTGTATCCTCATGTGACAATCTTATAAGTTGTTGCCTACTTGCAAAAACTGTATGATATTCTTTTTATGCTTAAATCGACCTCGAGTAGGCAGGTTACGAATGCTAGAGTTAACATTAGATGTGAGTGGGATTTCCACTTCGCACACTATCCTACAGGCTGGATGTTCATCACCCATAAATGAAGGAATGATCTTGACTCATTGAACTTGTGGAATTTGATAAAAAAGTGTTGCGTCTCTTGATTGGTGAAAGAGTCACTCAAGTTCACGATGTGGTTCAACTAATTCCCTCTCCCTTGCTAGTCTACTTATGATTCTAACCTATTCTAGCAAGTTTAATGGCTAAGGCCAAGTTGTCAGCACTTACAAAAAATTCAGTAAAACTAAAAAGTAGAAAGTAAATTTGTTCAAGTCCTTGGCAACAACGCCAAGAACTTGGTTGCGTATAACCGCACATGCAAATGTAGATGGTCGTAAAAGTTATAATGTAGCTCTTATGAGTTGAATATCGATACCATAAGGACTTAATGTTTTTATAATGATCAAATTCTAGTACTACTAATTAAGTTAAAAAAATGTTATTTGCAACAAAGGGAGTTCATTAAATAGTACGCTAAAATGTAAAAATGCATGATAATAGAAATCAACGTGTTGGAAACAATAGTTATGATAAATCGAGGGTCAATACATCTTGAAAAATTATGAAAATCTACACAATCTTGATGGTTATGTTATCTATCTTTGTTGTTGTTTCACGAGGTTAGTATCATGATTATTGTCTTTCGAGCCTCTAATCGTATATTTTAATTAGCCTGACAATTACATCATTGAGCGGGGATATTGTAATAAATTCAAATGCAATTATATTTCATCCCATATTTGAGTCAAATGAGGAAAATTAGGTATATTCTTATCCTAACCACAAATCAAATCACTTGTTATGAAACATGAGAACTCATTCCTTACATTCTTTGTTCTAATATAATGTTACTTATTTTGGACTAAAATAGGAAATATAAATTTATAATAAAGGTCACAAATATTTAACATATTAGGCGCAAGAATGAAGGAACAAAAAATATAATAATTAAGATTAAACAATGTGAATATCATCTATGAAATCATGTTTGTAGCCTCAACCCTAAGAAAGAGGCATTTTAGCCTATCAAAATATTTTTTAAAATAATGAATTTAATGTAGTTCACACAAAAATGAAGCAATGAAAAGAGAAGAATAAAAACCTTATTTGGAGTTGCCAGCATGTGTTTTTAGTCCTTTGTAGACCAATGATGATTAAAATAGAAGCTAAAGAACCTATAAATAGTGTAGGACAAATTGTACTCTAAAACGCCCAAGTCCTCCGGACATTGAAAATGTGGATCCTTGTTAAATGAAAAATTAATATCGGGACATCTAAGCAGTGTGTCATGCTAATAAAATTGATCCTAGCCTCTGTGGATTGCTACTAACACGACAACCCACAGTTTGGTGATCAAACTCATTCAAACTTTACTTCTTTTATTCCTTGACTCTATCTTACATTTAGATCGCAGTACAATACATTTTTGGGGGTCCATAATCTTTTAAACATGATATTTAACGGTTATACATGACTTTTTTTGCATCATATCTCAATCTTGATGAGTTTTTGGCTTCAATCCATATATTCTCTAGCTTAAAAAGGTTCATTAGTGCACTTCCAAGTACATAATTCACATAAAGCTTGTTCCTTGTTTCTTCAAACATTATGGATATTTTATAAATTCATTTATCACCTAAATTATCTCCAGTAAGTTTGAAAAAAAAATCATCAAAAGCATTTGACAATGCAATACCAAAAACATATAAAATATACACTAGAAGAAGAATAACTTAGGTTGTTCTAACTAGTTAACTTATCTACCCTTCCATTGGCCATTCTGACTCTTGTGTTGATTAAATTGAACTATAAACTGCCTAAACATAAGGTTTGTCATACAATTTTATGAATATTCATTTTATACTCCAGTAAGCACATCAAGTTACCCTCAAAATTATGCTAAACATGCATAAATAATGACACTTGGGTGTAGAAATATGCCTAATATCAACAGTCTATGTTGAAGGGTCAAACATCCCACATATGGGGGACTATCAAGAATAGAGACTAATGACCCCATAATCATAACATAACCTAGGTAGTCTACTTTTTTTAGTAGACCTATTGATTCAGAATGACAACCTCTGCCTGAAGACCCTGACTATGCATCCCTCAAGGACCGATCACTACTCTAAAAACTATAATCACCATAATTAGGTTGACCCCCATATAAAATCTAAAGTGTTTCCTAAATGGTCCGACTAGACTAGCCCTAATGCTGATAAGAATAATGTTGGAGGTTCCTATCCTAGAATCATCAATGTTTGAACTTTGATTCTTTGTGGCTCCCATTATAATTTCCTTAATGATTAAACCTCTTATTTCTACCCTCTTAGCCTCATTATGTTCTTCATTCTTAGTCTAGTTATTATCTGGATTATCCACAATATACCTTCCTCCAGCAAATGAACTCTAAGAAGCATTGCGAAGAGGAAGTCTCTACCCTCCAATAAGACATTGGATCTTCTCATACTCAATCGATAGAACCCGAGCAGCATGCCTAGCCAGCTGATGAAACCTTTCCTTATACTAAGCTATTAACATAGAACACTACTCCAAAGATGTAAGCTTATTTTCAAATGATCATGCAGGTTACGAGGCATATACTTTACCAAGAAAATCATAAGAAACTAAGTCCATAGGGGGATTTCCAATTGTCCTACAGTCCATATAACCTCTCCATCATTATATAGCCACCCAATCAAAATAGAAGGTGGTTTAATCCATTCCATGCAAATCTACTAGGCCAAAATTATGGAGCCTCTCTCCACAATTAGTGAGAAATTCAAATATATCATGACTCAGGGCTCCCAAATATCTACGTAAGGATAGTATAAAAAATCAGCCCAGTACCTTCTGCTCCTCAGTAGTCATAACTAACTAGGATACCAACAGATATGTCACTACTACCTAACCTAGGCTCTTATAACAAATTGGCACAACCCAATTTCTCAAGTCATAATGGCACCTCCTATAGTCCACTAGTATGTATAACAAACCATAGTTTTGACTAGAAAGTAACAAGCTATTTGATGGAATACATTAAAATAAATCACAAAAACATGTAAAGAAAACATAACGTAACTAAAAGCAATAGCAAATAGATACAAATATACCATACAATAAAGGGAGGAGAAAAAAATACACAAAATGATATCCATTAATCCATGTAAGGTCGGTACAAAGGCCACTAAACTAAAGTAGAGTACTAGATATAGTAAAACGTACAACATAATCTTATAGTGTACCAAAAATAATACCAAAAAATAACAAAAGAAGGACGATCAACTTCAAACTATCAGAGTTCTCCCTTTACTGAATTAGTAGCAAGCTTGAGGATAACGACACTGGAAGTTACTCATACTTGGATTTTAATAGGGAAACGATGAAAAAAAATGTAGTATGAGTACTAGAACTATGGGTACTTAGTAAGCATCAAAGGCCGACTGATCTAAATAAATGTAAAAGTATAATAAAATACAAGAATGTAAGTTAATGTCAGGAATAAAGGATGTATATGGAACATTGGACCATACTAAATGGATTTAATTTATCTAAGATATGACACGACCCAAAACTGGGCATTGTCGTGCGGGCATCTCAAGCCCAACTTTGATCAAAGATTGCCCTTCTAACCCAACCCGACATCACATCATTCTACAAGGGGTCGAATGATCTCTAACCATAAGTCAAGATAGCAGAAATAAGACTAGTAATCATGACATAGACAATGTATAAACACTTCATTTCATTAATACACTAGCTGACGTACCCAAGTGCACAGTCATTTATAAGTTTCTAAAAATCCGATAGCTAAATATGTTGGGAGAAGCCCCCGACAATAGCGAAACAACCTCTAAATATGTCTATGACCAAAGATAAGAGTCTATGAAATGTATTCCTTCTTATTTATAGAAGATCACCACTTCAATTCAACAAACTAACCGACCAAACACTTGTAACTACACAAGAAGAGAAGAAGAAGCTCTGACCCCTATATCATTTGGGAACATAGTATCCCAAGACGGTTGGCAATTGGAATGCTAGTATGTAACTCAAGGATAAGGATAAAATAAAGTCATCATTCAAAAATAATCAATTCAAAACATCATATTCAACCATATTCATAAAAATAGGCATACATGTAAGTACATAGCATATTCATAATGTACCAACAAGGAGACAAAACTTAGCAAACATTCTTGATGTATTAAATCATGAGTCATGAACTAAAGGACTCCAACCTTCCACATTTATAGATTCAAATGTTTCTTATTAGGAAAAGGAATTTAACCACATACATTTTCACTAGGCAAGGGATCTTAACCACATGACATTTCATTAGGTAAGGGATTCTAACCTTAAGCCGTATTAGATAAGAGAATCTAACCACAAGCTGGAATATTTAGGCAAGGGACTCTAACCTCAAGCAATCTCATTATGCAAGGGACTCTAAACACAAGCCACTTTATTAAGAAAGTGACTCTAACCACAAATCACATTAGTAGGCAAGGACTTTAACCAAAACCCATTGCTACTATCGTTAGTCGATATTGGGACTCTAACTCTTTGTCCATACATCATTATTCACTCACTTCAATACTCAGAGACTCCAGTCCATTTAACCAATTCAACACAATATATGACCACGAGGTCTTCATGGAACTATTTATCAATCAAATAATTATAATAAGCCAATGCCTTAATTTAATTCATCATTCAATTATATTTATGGACATCAAGACCATTACAAACAATTCATTCCTCATTAGAAATCTTATACCATATTTTAGTTCAAACACACCTCAATTTCATGTAAAGGGACTTTAACCCCTTTTTAGCCATCAACCAACAAGGTCATCAATTAACAAACAACATAGCTAAAACTGCCATTACAATATTATTTACCAACCATTAATACATATTGGACCACTTCCCTAGATCAAAACATCATCAACATTTGACTAGATATTTCACTTAGACAGTTTCACAAACCCTTTGTTTGCATGCCTTTACCTAGGCCAAAATCAAACTATAAATTATCAATATTGGGGTTAATCAAGACCCTTTTGTTAAGCCACAAACAACAAGCACCCACATTTTCAAATAATTACCAATATTATGTAAAAACACAAGTGTAAGCAAGAGAGCAAGAGCAAGCATAACTCATCATTAGGAAACAATACCCTTATCATTTGATTTGAATATCATCATTTACAAATAATAATCCATGTTCAAAATACATGATTTCTGAGTTAATAAAAAGGGAGAGTCACATGTATTAAACAAGATAATCCACCAACAATCTTGACTCCTCTTTGTCTCTAGATGAATACCCTTTGGAACCCTAGCCTCCAATCTTGTTCTGGGAAGTGTAAAAAGTGTTTTTGGAATGTTTGGATCCTGGAAATAAATGTTTAGGAGGCCACAAGACGTCATATAGTGAGGGGAAATAAGGTTTTTAGGGTAGGAATTGTCCATAAATCCGTTGGCTTAAAATCTGAAAAGTGACTTCCCAAGTGGGTATGACACACTTACTCAATTGTACCCTAGGGTACGAGTGGTACCCAAACTTTCACCCTAGGCCTTCACAAGGACTCCTACACTTACCAAGGTATGACCACACACACTTGACTTATACCCAAGGGTACGAATGGTACCCTAAACCAAACCCACAAACTATTCCCACAATAGTGTCAACTAGGCCAAGTATCGAACATCATATGACTTGGATTGGTACGACTCGTACACTAATATACGACCATGAAGAGGCCAAGTGGTATCTTAGATCATGTGTAACCACAACCACATTACATAGGATATGAGAGGGGTCACTAAGTCATATCTAAGGGTACAACTAGTATTTTGAGTCAAACCTAGTCCAGAAGCTTCAATTTAGAAGATTTTGCTAAGGGTGCAAAGCCAAGGTGGTTCAATTCACCCCCACTTGGAACATTCGTTCTTGAATGAAGGGTGAGACAAGCATAAACAAGAGTTAACACATTGATACAAATTAACTACATTCATCCAAGCTAGAAATCAAGACATAAAATATGGATAAGACACATGCCATGATCATTATCAATCAACCGTTAATTTCAATGACTATGGGACTCAAACGCATTATTTATCAAAGAAACTTATTCAATTCAAAGCTTATGGACTTGAACCTATCGTCTATCAAAGAAAAAAATCAAGCTAAGAAGATTAATACATACATCAATCATGAGTTTCTGTATCAGAAAACAAAGATAGATACTTGGAATTTATGTCCACTTATGCCTCCAATGTAGCTTCC
Source organism: Capsicum annuum (assembly GCF_002878395.1). NCBI lineage: Eukaryota > Viridiplantae > Streptophyta > Magnoliopsida > Solanales > Solanaceae > Capsicum > Capsicum annuum. The sequence continues at coordinate 111,939,089 of NC_061118.1, read as the reverse complement.
TTAGACATTAGGTTACTCCATAGAACTATCACTGAAGCGACATCTTTGGTTCATAACCGATAAACATGATGATCTAAGATAGTCACTGGGATATCCTCGTAGGACAAAGAATCCAAAACACAAATATGCTCCTAGGGAACAAACAGTGAAGGATCACTAACATATTTATGCAATATAGAGAAATAGAAGACCGGATGGATAGAGTTCAAGCTAGAAAGCAACTACAACTCATAGTCAACATTGCCAACCCTCATCAAAATCAAGTAGGGTCCCACATATTAGGCACTAAGCTTGCTATTTTTATAAAAAAAACATCACTCCCTTCAAGGGAGATACTTTAAAGAATGCCCAATCACCAACATTAATCTCCAAATCCCGACACTTCACATTCGGATAGGACTTTTGACGAATTTGAGCAGTTTTTAATCTATCACCAATCGCATTCACCTTCTCTATGGCTTGGTGAACCAAATTAGGGCAAAGAAATTTACCCTCACCAACTTCATACCACTCAATAGAAGAACAACATCTCCTACCATACAATTTCTAAAAAGGCACCATACCAATGCTAGAATGGTAACTATTGTTATTGGCGAATTCAATCAATGGAAACTGGTCATAACAGCTGCCACCATAATCAATCACATAAACGTGTAACATATCTTCCAATGTGTTGATGGTCCTCTGTACTTTTCAATCTATATGTGGGTGAAAAGTTGTACTAAGGCCCAACTTTGTTCACAAACCTTTTTAAAATGACTTCCAAGAGTGAAATGAAAAGGGAGTACCACAATCCAAAATAATAGAACTCAGAGCGTTATGCAATGTCACAATCTCCATAAGATATAACTTAGGATAATCTTTCATCGAGTAATTATTCCTCATGGGCAATAAGTAAGAGGACTTGGTCATTCCATCCACAATGACCAAAAAAAATCTCATTAATTTTGAGTCCAGGGAAGGCCGGTAATGAAATCCATATTAAGTGACTCCCACTTCTATTAGGGCAATGCAATTTCTTAGTACAAGTCTCTCGGCATCATGTGCTCAACTTTCACTTGTTGACATACCAGACACTTGGCCACATAACTAGCCATATCTTACTTTATACTATTCAACCGATAAAACTCCCTAAGATCATGATACATCTTTGTAGGAGCAACATAAATAATATAACAGATCCGTGAGCCTCAGCTAGAATCTTTTCCCTCAATCCATCAATGTTTGGAACACATAGCCTACCTTGGTACCTTAAGATACCATCACCACCAATCATAAAGTCAACAATATTTTGGTGACCCGCATTACCCTTAATATTCATCAAATCTGGATCTAATATTATTTTTGGTTGTCTCAACAACATTAGATGATTGTGATACCGGGTGCACAAATACGGCACCATCCTCAGAGTCAATGAGATAAAATCCAAGATTAGCCAAACACTGAAAGTCCTTTACCAATTCCTATTTATCCGTATCCATATGGGATAAGCTTCCAATGGAAAACCTATTAGGAGCATCGGCAACTACATTAGATTTACCAAGATAGTAATGGAGACTTATATCATTGTACTGAAGACTCTTATGATCAGAAAAGATGTCAACATAAGCCCCATAGAGATAATGTCGCCAAATCTTTAATGCAAAAACCACGGATAATAATTCTAATTCATGAGTAGGGTAGTTCTTTATATGAAATTTTGAATTTCTAAGAATCATAGGCCACCACCAGAGTATGTTACATTAATACACAACCAAGCCCAATACGAGAAACATAACAATACACTACGAAACAATCATAATGCTTGGGCAAGTTCGAAAAACTAGTCGAAGTCAATTTATCTTTCAACTTCTCGAAAAAACCCTTACACGCATCTAGCCATGCGAACTTCACTTTTTCCTTGGTCAACTTAGCCAACGGGAAAACTATAGTCAAAAAACTCTCCACAAACCTCCAATAGTAATTGATTAAACCTAAGAAGCTCTAAATATCGATTGGAGTCGCAAGTCTAGGCCACTTCATAACCATAGAAACCTTTAGGGAATCAACCATAATCCCTTCACTAGAAATAACATGACAAAGAAAAGTCACAACCTTTAACCAAAACTCACATATAGATAACTTTCCATACAAATGTTGAAAATTTAAGGTTTGTAACTGGGCATGGAAATGATCAACATGATCCACCTCTCTTTTAAAGTAGACCAAGATATCATCAATGAAGACAATGACAAACAAGTCTAAGAATGGATGAAAGACTCTATTCATAAAATCCATGAATGTCGTCGGGGCATTAGTCAACCCAAAGGACATAACAAGGAACTTATAGTGACCATACCAAGTTCTAAAGGTAACCTTATGAATATTCACTTTCTTAATCTTAAGATGTTTAAGTTGATGATAACCTGACCTAAGATCAATCTTAGAGAAACACTTTGCAAATTGAAGTTGATTAAATAAATCATTGATCCAAGAAAGGGGATACTTATTCCTTATGGTCACTTTGCTCAACTGATGATAATTAATGCACATACTAAGGGAACCATCCTTCTTGATCAAAAACAACACGGGATCACCCTAATGAGAGACATTAGGACAGATGAAACCTTTATCTAAAAGGTTCATCAATTGCTCCTTATACTACTTTAACTCCATCAGAGCCATTCTATAAGCAGAATAGAATTCAGATAAGTGTTTGGAATAAAATCAATCCTAAAATCAATTTCTCTATCAGGGGAAATACCAGGAAGGTCATTGGGGAAGATCTCGGGAAACTCATTAACCACGGTAATGGATTCTAGAGAAAGACCTTCTGAGTTAGAATCTTTAATTAAAACCAAACGATGAAACGCCCTGTAGAGTACAATTTTCAAGCTCTAAGATATGAGATAAACCTTCCCTTAGGCACTAAAGAACCCTCTTCACATGCAATGACTGTCTAATTATATAATTTAAATATGACCGTACGAGTTCACAATCTAAGGAAGCATGGCATAAATGCAACCAATCTATCCCCAGAATAATATCAACATCAACCATATCCAGCTTTATAAAATTTATAAGTGTTTTTTTACTAACAACACCTGCCCCCCCCCCCCCCCCCAATAGACACTTTTAACAATCATACAGTCTTGTACTATGTTAGAAATAAAAAAAGGGACTGACAGGCACTCAGGATTAAAACAAAAATACACAGCCACAAATGGGGTCACATAAGAAAGAGTGGACCATAGATCAAGTAAAAAATACACATCATGGGAGAAATGCTTTAATATACCAACGAAAATACTAGGAGACTCCTCAGACTCTTGGTGAGTAACAAGTGTATACAAGTGATTTCAGCTAATATTGGTACTAGAAATAGATACAGATGTAGAAATAGAACTCTTCGATGTAGGAGTTCATGAAGTAGTAATAGGGGCCCTATTTTCCCAAGAATTTGGTAGAGAGGGGTACTTTCACTGAATGTGTCTAATCTAACAATTTTTATAACCTCTGTTTATCTTTTTCTCACACTAAAAAGGATGACGCTAATTGTAAAATATATAAGGTTGGTAAAAGGGAGTTAACTGAGCCCTACCAGTCTAAGATTAGGCACCCGATGCTAGGAACCTACCACTAATAATCACCCAAGCTATCATTTTAGGATAAGTTGGTCGCCATTATGGGATAAATTGAGGTTAATGATTATCCAAGTTAATGATATATAAGGTTGATTTCATTTTGGGATAAGTTGGTTGCCTTTTTACGAAGCTATCATCAATTGTTATGCTAAGATATCATAGTAGCTATGTCTAGGATGAAAATTTTATGGATGAAAAGTGTTTATAAGTATGTTTCATTGATAATTATTGCTTCTATTTATCCCAAAAGCTAGTTAAGAGAAAGTGTTGAGTTTTTTTAGCCCATCTTTAAGCTATGCAATGACTTTCCAAGTAATTTTTTGTATTTATGCTACCTTTTTTATGTTTAGAGATTTTCTATTATTGCCCTAAGTCCTTTGTGACTATCTGGAACTAACAGAATTGTTATTGGACAGCTCTTTTGGTTTTTAGAGCAATCACCATATTTTGATGCCTTTGATGGTTTAAATTGTCTGTCGGGTGAAAATATCAGCCAAACGACCTTATTTATATAGAAATTTTGATTGTTAAAATAGCTCCTGAATGTTAATTTTAGGTTAGATGGACCATTGGTTTGGGCCCTGACACTTCCAAACTCATTTTGGGCTAATGATGGAAAGTTAAGAAAACTAACACATGGGTGTGGGACCCAATATTCATTAAAATGACTTTAGATGGAAATTTCAACTATGCCATTAGGTCCAAAACATCAAATTTGATATGGTAGCATAGTACATTTGCATATATGGGATTCTAGATGAGTACCGAGATCTATAGAAGTCCAAATTAATTATTTAACTTCAACTGGTACACTTAAGTAGTCCTTTGAGTCGCTAAAGTAGAGGCCTGCTAAGGCACCCTGCCGAGTGCTTAAGTGGTCAGGATGGCATCATGCTGGCATAGTGAGGCATCATATTAATGCTGCCCTTACCTTTTTAGTAATAGCCACATAAGAGGCAAAGGGACCGTATAAGCGGTACTTGTGTAGTCGTAATGAATCGTTAAAGAGAAATTAAGTCACCGAAGTGTTGACTGATTAAGAAGTCGAGTGTCCTGCTAAGTATTTACCGCTCAAGTGGCCCATTATTAAGGGGTAACCGAATACTTGGAAGGGGTATAAAAAACCCCACATAGCTCAATCTTTCTTATTTTTTCATCCATTCTAAAAAATATTAAACCCTAGGAAGTGGAAAAACTCAGGAGATTCATTTATGGGTATGTTTTGAGCCTTGGTGGGGTTTATTTACACATTTCTTCCTCGAGTTTATAGTAAGCTTCCATCAATTTCTTTGTTAATCCTCCATCTTTTCCTCAAATCCATTAAAGCATTGTGGTTTGATTGTAGTACCATTAGAGTTATGATTCACCCATTTTTAGGGTAAATATTTCTTAAGTATAAAGGGACGTTGTGTTGGTTTTGAAAGTAAGATTTCATTAATAGGCCCCACATGGGTTTTCATATAATTTTGGACCCAAAGTACAATAGTGAAATATAGGTATCATTTTTGTTATTTTGATGAGTAGATTATGATAGTATGGCACCATGCAAAAGCTTCTCAAAAGAGAAAATTGGTGGTTTAGCTAATTTTTGGAATTTTCTGTGGCTTCTAGGTAGGTTAGGTTTACCTTCTTCATAGATTGAGCTAATTTGCAGTATAATTATTATATTATGCAAGATATTGGATGAGATTTAGGTATAGGAAGCATGATTGGTATTTTTAGTCTTATTTGAACTGCTTAGGCTATCTTAGGATTATAATATACAAGAAATTTCCTTAGTTGCTCATGTTTAAGTGAAATTTTCTTAGTTGTTCATGCTTAAGTGCTATCGGTAGAATTAACTTAGTTGTTTATGCTTTAGAAAGAAGTTCTATCACAGGGATATTTATTGATTTTTCAACATCTAACAATAAATTTAGATACCTTAGCATAGTTTAGGGTTGAAATTTCCTAGAAATAGATTTGGAGATTAGATATGGTCCCTCATGTCCACATTAGGTCAAGACTTGTGTTAGCTTTAGTAGACCTTTAAACACATGTTACACCGTTTATAGTTATTATTTTAGGAATTTGAGAAGATTGAATACATAATGTTTATGCAAGTTTGGTACTTAGGAGTTGATGCTAATTCCTGGAAAAATCGATGGGTTGTAGATATGACCATCGATTTGATATATATATATATATATATATATATATATATATATATATATATATGATTGGTATGGTTTATAAATAAGATTATTGGTATGGTAGTAGATATGGTTATTAGTATGGAAATGGATGTGATTATTGGTATGGCTTATGGATATGATTATTGGTACAGTGTATGGACATGGTTACTGGTATAGTTTATTAACATAGTTATTTGATATTTCTTATTGATATGGTATATTGGTACAGTTCACTGATACAATTTATTTATAATATAAGATTTCATTCAAGTCTGGTAAATAATTTTACGATATTGACACTATTGAGAAATTTATGATGATATTGATTATCTGACTTCCAATTCAAATACAGCAAATGATGTTATGATATTGATACTATTGAGAAATTTATGAAAATATCGATAATAGATGTTTCAGTTCAAGTCCGATAAATAACGTTATGATATTGAATTAGTTGAGGATGTCATGTAGATGATTATATGAGATTTGGTTCAAGTCTAGATTTTGAGTTATTTATAAAATGATACAATATGGGTGTTTTGATTGTTATACTTGATTTTTCGTAAGGTCATGGATCCTCGGTTATTTGTTTATCCTTGATTGTCCCATTCGAGCATATAAGGGCCTGTGTTGGATTATTTACTTTTCTACACTTATTGGCTTATTGGGGATAATTTAGTAATTATAATAATGTAATATTTGTGTTACTTTTCAAAATTTTATTTTTTATTTTTACAAAATAGTGTTGGAGCTTATTTCCATACTTGTCTTATTACCTTGACTTAGCTTAGTTTATCAGGTATCTTATCATTTTAAATCATAATATATCTTAGTCGAAGGATGGTGCAAACTGAGTACTTATAGTTTTGGTACTCATACTACACTTTTGTATCTGTTTGGTGATAATTCAAATACTAGCAGCTACCACTAATGTGAAAATTGGGCTAATTAGGTTTAAGTGGTAGGGTGAGCTCTAGGAGTCGGAGATGCCCCTTTTTTCTTATATTTAACTATGTCTAGTCTTTATTTTTTAAACAGATTGTACTTGACTATTCATTAATTACTATTTGTATTAGTTCTTGTACCGACAATATTAGGTCATGGGATGATCGTGATCTTTTATCTATCTATTAGACTATTTTGATCATCTTATGCTATTAAGAGCCTTTAATTTATGGGTTACGTGTCACGATCTGAGACTATCACCTAATCGTGATAAGTGATCAAAAGCTAACCCATGTATGGGAATACTACTTGAGCAATAGATTTAAAATTTATATAAATGCTAAATAACTGAACCGAAGCATAGTCAACATGCGATAAGATATTTCAATACATAACTGATAAAGTTTACAACATTGAAATCTGAGAGAGAGAGGAACATAAATTACAAATACTGACTCTATCTAACTGACAATCTACGAAGCCTCTACTATATTGATTAGAGGTTGTTGGGACATGCCTCCAACTATTGCAAATCATTACATAAGAATAATGAAAACAAAATACAAGAACAACAACTCACTTGAATCTTTGAAATAAGAGAACTTATCACCACTAGGCTAAATTTTGTGAATTATCTGACCCTGGTATATGTGGGCTACATCTGGTACCTATATTATGAAGGAACGTAGCCAAAAACATATATATGTGGTAAGTTCTTTGGAATGTACTGAGTATGTAAGACATGTAGTATCCATAAATGCATATATTTGGTCAGTACTGAGTATGTGAGAAATGCATTAAATCCTGAAAATACTTAATGTTTGCTTTAAAAACAAAGGAAATAAGCTATTTTCTAAAATATGCATTTAAATCATGGTTGTATGTAAAATTTGTAAGGTTTAATAAAATTTCTATATCATGAGCTGAAAACATTTCTGTAAGCTGGAAAGCAGTATAAACATGAGTACCATATGTAAATCTTAAGTTAAAGTTGAATAGGCTATAAAACCATATTGAGGATCATGTTTTAATACAGAGCATGAATGCATGCATATATATAACGAATGATGGAATAAGTAAAACATGTGTTGAAATAATCTAAAAAATTAAATAACTAAATAACTTATGAACTAAACAACTTGCCATGCAAACCTAAGCTGATATAGTCTACAAACTTACTTAAGACTGTGAAAGCTAATATTTAAGCGACTTGCCCCAATTTGAACCATATCCCCAGTTTGAAGGTTGTCATTGCCTTGCAACGGCTACTTACACTGATGGTATAGATCCACTAAGCTGGCGTCCAGAAGGAAGGGGTGTCACCCTAAACTGGAAGGTGCCCACAGGAGAGTATCAATCCTAAGATGGCAGGAGTACCTCTCATAACATACGCTGGTTACGTAGTTTACTAAAATAGGAATTGGTACTAAGGGACTCACCCTAATCTAGTAGGAAAGCCTTCATCCCTAAATTCAATTGGTGCTAAGTTCTACTCCCAACTGAACAGACATAAAAGCATAAACTAGTACCTGCATTGATAACTGATTCGCTCAAATATGGTATTCTAAAAATAACCGTGCATCTATAAGTTGAATATAATGTTAAAAACATGGTTTTAATGTCTTATAACTTAAAAATCTAAAACATACATAAATATGTAGGCATCAGGTGTTCATAACACAACAACATTGAAAAATATAATTAAATACCATAATTTAAAAGTAATGACATGATAATAAATTTTATTACTTAAAAATAGTTTGAATTATCATGACTAATGTACTGAAGAATACTTTAAATAATAAGGGAATACTATCTCGCGGAAAAATTCAAGGTTTACATGGAGAGATCATGGAAACTATTCATTTCTTTTAACCAGTTTATGGAATTCACAAAACTCATGAATAGAAATCGTAATTTAGGAATGAATATGAAAGAAAAACCTTATTTACAACCTACATGCCTGATTTTCAGGATTTCTTTAATGGCGAACTTGGATTTTGAGCCTTAGGTGGTTAATTTTTGGTAGAAACCCTTGCTTGGTTTTGTTGAGAACATCAGAGGAAATCACATTTATATTAGTCATAGGATAGTTTAGGATGATAAATTACTTGTTTAACCTAGAAAAACTGAAGAGAAATAAGGGTTTTAGCGATTCTGGACAATGTCCATGCCACGCTGAAAATCGCGGAGCACAAGGTCTGTGCCACGCTGAAATTGTGCACCCTCACTCGTTCTCACAAAAATGCTCTTAATTGTTTACTCAAGTATCATATTAAGGCATAATACCATATATTCCATAAGTTATACACGTTAAAATTTTCCTCTAGTTGGATCGAATTCTAGAATTTCGTTGAATAAAAAGATCTTAGCTAAACTTTGCTCTTAGTGTTTTCTATGAAAATTCTTCACCTAGAAAGTACTTTGAAAACTTGATAAATGATCATGACACATACGTTCATATACAAATCAAGGTATTAGAGTTTATGCATGTAGGAACGATGGTTCAAATGCTAGGCCAAAAATCCAAAGTGTTACATTATCTCCCCCTTAGTATCATTCGTCTTCGACTGATGACTAGGAACTTACTGAAGCTTTAGAGGTATGGAATAAATTATGTAACTCAACACTAGTAATTATTCCTCGAAAAAACACATATAGGAATCAAAATAAAAGGGTTTTGTGGCATCTCTATGTATATTATTTAAGCACGAATGATTAAACAACCAGACTAAAGTCATATATGGGACAAAAGACCTAAAGCCACACACCCCATATGAGAATGAAAACTAAACAAATTTTATACCTTGGTGTGGCACACTAACAAATATGGTGGATAAACTCCATGCCACGCTACTTATTTCAGAGATTAGCCTCCGTGAAATGGCAGTATCACAGGGGCTCATTGCCTCGGAATCCAAAAGTAGCCCCGAACATCATCCAAAAGTTCTAAAACTATTTTGAGATACCTTATTGACATACCTAAACTCTTTTTAAGTCAATAATCGATGTTTCAAACACAGTAAGGACTAAAATAAATGCACAAAATTTTAAGAGTGGTAAAAACATATGACAAAAAATTGAAAACCTATCTAGAAGCTGTGGGGTAATACAATAAATGAGCTAGAATGCTACAAAAACTAAGATCATGCAGTGAACACTCATAAACTAAATCATGGCTAAATATATGAATAAAAAACATAATGCATTGACTAAATTGAATTTATGTTAGCATGGATGTGAATAAATTACCTTATGGAACAACCATTTTATTGAAGCTTATGATAGTATGACAAGATGGAAAGATGGAAAACTAGAGATGTTTTTCTTATTGCTAAACTAAATTTTTGGTAATACGGACTGACTCATGCTAAAAGAATTTCTAATAGCATTAGGGAGAAATGAATTTGCGGTATAATCTGAATATGATATCTGAATAAGAACCAAAACATGGCTACAACTCTATAACTTGGACTATAGGCCTATAAATTATAAGATAGGATAGAATTACTATGCCTTAGGGAATGCAACGTCTAACTTTAAAGCTTAGCCACATTTCTTAAATACTCCCTCAACTATAATTTTCTTAAAAGCTACCCTTCATTTGATTCCAATTATAATCTTCACATGGGCATTGATAACTCCATCTACTAAAGTCGGAGTTGAACTAAATTCTCTCACCATGCTTAATGTTAATTCAAAGTCACAAAGCACTAAGAATAAAACCATAATACTAGTCTAAACCATGAATTCAATACCCTATGCATTTTCTTTTAGGGATCTCATCTTATGAATAATACTCCTTACCACTTTAGCAACTAACTTCAACCTCTTACTAGGAATTCACTATCGCACAATGCATTCATCCATTTCTATATAAGCATGAAATTCAAACCTATCATTAAAACCTCATATGAACTTCTAGGAAACTAAACTACCTAGGAATTTAGCATATTCTCTAATACCTCTATTACCAAGAAGACACACCTAGAATTTTCAGCTAACTATTACATATACCAAAAGCTTTAACTTAATCATCATTCACACTTATAGACTTATATAAAACAAGAATACAAACATCTTTCCCTAATAAAAAATAGTTACTCTCTCCCAACTAAACCATTGTTCATGTATTTCCATCACCACTATCTTTACATGAGGAGAGGTTACTAAAAGGTTAGAACATGAGATCCTAAAGCATGAAAGAATATTATGCATAACTTAGACACTTAACTGAGACTTGAGGAATAGAGTATCAATGACATGGATTCATTAAAGAGATCTAAACTGCAGACATACATGACATAATACAGATCTTCACTGGTTATTAAGGGTGTATCATGACAGATAGGAACTGAGCATACTGTAAAGCATAAACAAATGAGACATGATTTTCATGACTTGAGTTTTGGGGTTCATAAATTCAAGGAATATGATTTGTACTTCTAAGTGAACTGGAACTTCTTAGAGCAAGAACTAGGAGTGTACATGATTCTATATAAAGTGCATAAATATGAGCTATGTTCATAGAGATGACTTGTAAGGCATGTGTAGACATCGTAGTGAATAAACCACAAAAATTTGTACGAAGATAAGAATGGGTCGGTTATCTTCCTCCACTACTATTAATCTAGAACTAACTATCATCTTTAATAGAATCTGAGAGCCTGACTTGGTTCCTTGATCTATCATCCCCCCCTTTGATTTAATCCATTATTCTAAGTCTTTGGACCGCTTTAACAATTTCTAAATTGAAATCAAAGAACTCTACTCGAGAGGCCGAGGCATAACAATACATATAAATAATAAACTCAACCTGAAAGACTATATCTTAAAGTGTAAAACCCACTACTTGTACTTCTTTCTGAGATAGAAATTTTAACTTTCTATATCTACAATTGTATCATATAATAACTTCAGCACTTACAAAGTTAGAATCTTTTGGAGTATCACCATAGCCTGAGTTCACACCATCTCCAATTTTAAACTCTTCTTTCTATTAGCTTAATAATATAAAATACAAACATAGATTCTAAACTTAATATGAATATCCATAGAACATCCCATACACTAATACCCACTTATTACTACTTGATAGGAATCACGAAACACTAATCTACCCAAAATTTTATGATCATACTCACCCTTAAAAAGGTCCTCTATAATTGTGGTCACTGTCTAATCTCTATCTATAATACCCCAGGAAATTTTTTGTTGAAATTTTGTGCGTAAACGTGTTGGGTTTTATCTTCTAGAATGAATTATTAATTTTTCATGTGGAATGTCTTAGATTATGACCCACCATTGCATAGAGTATCAAATAATCTTTCCAACAATATGTGGATCATCCAAAACGGACACCCAAGCGAGGAGTTATGAACATTCTGATCAAACCTTGAATAGTAGTGAACAGTAAAACGTGCAGGAAAAAGTACTGAGGCCTGGCGTATTTTTACTCCAACTTTAAATGATCATAACTCCTTATACATAATGATCTGGGTGATCTACTATATATTAATGGAAATCTCTATGAGTCCTCTTTCCAATGAAATTGGTTTCATCCAATTTGTCTATCAGAGGAAAAAGTTATGGTCGATCTACTTCAGCCTATCAAAAGTAAATTTTTGGGTCAACTTCAAATGATCATAAATCCTCGTACACGATGATCTGGGTGAGTTGCTATACATCAATAGAAATATATGAGAGTCCTCTTTCTAATAAAAATGGTTTCATCCAATTTGGATAGCAGAGTAAAACGTTATGGTTGGTCTACTTTAGACTATCAAAACAGTCCACCAAAAGACAAATTCAAGAATTATTTGATTTTTATGGTCGTTTTGGTCACCCCCCCACCCAAAATCAGTCCAAACCCTATATTAAATCATAATAGAAATATTATTTGTTATATTTCATCAAATTCCCTCAAAAAGAAAATCCTAAGCTCCTACATCCAACTTCAAGAACCTCCAAAGTTCACCATTAATTCTGCAAATTTATTCAAGATTCTAAGTTCCTAGTTAAAGAACTCCAAGAACCATCATTCAAAGGCACTATTAACATCTCAAAAATGAGTATCGATCTAAAGTTCATCATTCAAGGTATGTGGGGTTTTTCAACAAGAACTCTCTTTCGTTCTTATGCCCAAAAGTAATTTTCTTTACAAAGGCATGATTTTTATTTGATTTTTACGAATTTGAAGCATGGACCCATATCTTATGATGATTATTATGAAATCGCAATGTTTATGATTTTGAAAGATGAATTTACATGTGTGGAGATATAAAGCATAAATCTTGAACGATATTTATCATGATTTTGATATTTGGGTCGTGAATCCCCATTACAAATTGTGTTTTTTTTTTTTAGAAAGTGTGTGTTATAAGCACGTTAATATTGAATATTTGAGATATTTTGAATGATTTGACCTTTTGGTCTTCATGGAGTTGTTTTGAACTCGAGTGTGAAAGAAATCTACAATGTGGTTGATTTTGATAGATGGGAAGCATGATGGCTCCCGATGTATATTTATATATTACTAAAATAGTTTTGTTTTGGATTGTCTTTGAAATGATCTGAGCTAAGTCCAGGAGAAATCTTTAGCACCGAGTGGGAGGTATAAAGCGACCTTACTTCCCAAGAACTACGTGCCCCCATAGGAGTGAGCCTGAGGCTGATTTATATAGTGATCATAGTTTTTGTGGATTTGATATCGATAGTCCTACTCTGATGGAAAGGATAGGATGGTTCTCCCCAACGTGGGTGGTATGTTGGACTCTATGTAGCTCACATGGTTTATGTTGGTTATAGGATCTCCCAGTGTGTGTATGTGTTTCTTTGTGTCTATGGTGAATGGTGAAGTAATTTGAAAGTGGAATAGTGAAAGTTATTCTGTCGAAAGATTTAAATGATAGTTACATTATGAGAATTGATATTCTTGATGAACTGAAAGTGATTGACAAATTATATAATGACTCACATGTGTTATAGTATTTATTTCATCCTCTCATGATTAAGATGATTTTCTTCGGTCTATGTAAGTCTTTAATACATCCTGCGTATTTCTTATAAATATTTATGATGATGATGTTTATACAACTGCATACACCCCCATATACTCAGTTTCTTTCTATGGTAGTGACCCATATCTTCATACGTGGACTGCATTTTCTCGGAATGTAGATTCAAGTGCTCAGTTCCAGGTTTGACAGTGATTCTTCAGGCATGCTGTTCTACATCCTTTGTTGTGGTGAGTCATCATGTTCCGAGGACATGATGTTTAATGTTGGTTTCACGGAATTGTTTATATTTGATAACTGAGTATGAGTCAGTTGGGGCATGTCTCAATGGCTCGCTAGTTTTATTGAATTTCTTAGAGGCTTGTCAGACTAGTATAGATGTTGAGAGTTGACTAATAAGTCGTATTTTGTTATCTTTTTGATATTCTTTTATTCTTGGATGATGATTACTTTATTGATATTTGAGGGTTATTTATGGAAACCCCATTCATTTGTGTTGAATTGAATAAAAATGGCTCAAAGGGTTAGCTTGGGGCTACTCGTAGCCTCAAGCACTATGTGATGCTCCAGGACCCATTTTTTGGGGTGTTACAAACTTGGTATCAAAGCCGCTCCTATGTCATCCTTGTGAATGTGCGCCGGAGTTCAAACTGAGTGTAGGCGAATCCTGGTAAAGGTGGGGCAAACCTCAGTCTTGAGTATAGGCAAATCCCATTCAGTGAGGCAAACCTCAGCGAGGATGCTGAGTCCGTAAGGGGGTGTATGTGACACCCCAACTTAGGAAGTAGTCCCACATCAGCAAAAAACAGGAGGGATACTGGGTATATAAGTGAGAAAGCCTTACTCCCTAGTGACGCATTTTAAAGCCATGCGGGCCTTGGCCTAGAGCGGACAATATCACTAGTAGATTGGGTGGAGACAGGGGTATCTCGGGCCTATATGGTTCGGGATCCCCGTCGCGGCCAGGGCCTCGAGTCAGGTCGTGACACTATCCCAACTCAATCATTAACATACTCCAAGTGTCCCTTAATTTCTAAATCTCTCTCAAAGTGCTATTAAGCAAACTACATAACACCTTCTTTACTCCATTGATACATAATCTACTAAATTTTTATACTCACTATCCCTACTTCACTGTCGCTATACTTTTTGGTTTATGCTTCTAACTCTACATCATAAATTGTTAGAGTATTTTGAGAATGGATCTGAGGGAACACCTAATTATGGCTTAATGCACGATTTCCATAAATAAGAATGAACTCTTTCTTACTTTGGAACAAATAAGAACTGATGGGATCCTTTTGAGCCCACATGAAATACCATAACTAAATATGGGGATTGTCTGAGAAAACTCTATTTGTAGGAATTTAAGGTTGGCAATTTATGTTACCTTAAAAATAAGGTAGAGTTGACATGAATGGGAAATGAAAGAAATTGTGTAAGTTTCTTAGACATCATCTCTACTGCATTATCTAAGATTAAAAGAAGGGAAACATTTTGTAAATGCCCAATATCCTCTCAAAGAAAAGTATAGACGTCTCCATATTATTTCATAATATTGTACAAGACAAGACTTTATAGACACCATAGGAAACTTGAACCTTGTTCTTTGATACCATGTTTTTCACTTCCTGATACTACCCCCTAGTTGTGACACAGTGCTTAGAACCAAAAGTGATCGCAAGTTCACCCAGGTACTAGCATGCTACTGGAGAAACTGATTTAAAATGTATGTAAGTACTAAATACTAAATTAAAGCATAATCAACATGAAATAAGCTATTTCAATATATAATTGATCAAAGTTTACAACAATGAAATCTGAGAGAGAGAGGAATTTAAATTATAAATATTGACTCTATCTAACTGACCATCTATGAATCCTCTACACTACTTACTATAAGGAGCTAGGATATGCCTCCATCTATCCCAAATTAATAATTAAGAATAATGAAATTAAAATACAAGAACTGCAAATGAATTGAGTCCTCAAAATAAGAGAACTCATTACCTGTTGGCTGAATGTTGTGAAGTGTTTAACCGAGGTGTGTGTGGGATACATCCTTTACCTACATTATGAAGAAATGTAGCCACAAACTCGTGTACGTTGTTAGTAAATTATAACATACTGAGTATGTAAGGCATGCACTAAATCATGGGAATACTTAATGTATGCTTTGAAAACTAAAGACTTAAGCTATTTGCTAAAATATGCATTTAAATCATGATTGTATGCAAAAGTTGTAAGACT
The DNA here is from genome assembly GCF_002878395.1 of Capsicum annuum. Lineage (NCBI taxonomy): Eukaryota > Viridiplantae > Streptophyta > Magnoliopsida > Solanales > Solanaceae > Capsicum > Capsicum annuum. The sequence continues at coordinate 111,923,081 of NC_061118.1, read as the reverse complement.
TAATAAAATTTCTATATCATGAGCTGAAACATATCCATAAGCAGAAAAGGGATAGAAACATGAGTACCATCTATAATCATAATTTAAATCTAAATAGGTGGTAAGACTGTATTAAAGAATATGTATGAATGCTAAAAATGAGTGTAGGAATATATATAAAGAATACAATACCAAGTGAAAGATGTCATTAAATAATCTTTAAAATTAAATAACCGAATACTCAATAATATGAACACTTCGTCATGCAAACCTGAACTAATTTGTTGGAATACTGAACTGAGACTGTGGGAGCTAACATTTAACTAACATGCCTCAATCTGACCTAATTGGGGTCTAACCTATAAGCACAATTAGAAGGGTGTCAATACCTTTCCACAGGTACTGACACTGACTGTGTGGATCCCAAATTCTTATATCACTAAGGACGGGGTATCACCCTAAATTGGCATGTTCCTCAAGGAGAATATTAACCCTAAGTTAGCAGAAATACCTCTCATAAGCTACGCCAACTACGTATTTCTGAGACTTAGGGACTGGTACTAAAGTACATACCCTAAGCTGGCAAGAAAGCCTTCTTCGCTAAAATTGCTCATCGCTAACTTTCACTCGTACCTGAATAGACACAGAAGCCTAAACTAGTACGTACACTGATAACTGGTTTGCTCAAATATTGTATTCTGAGTATAACAATGCCTTTTATCTGAATATGATGATGCAAACATAGTCTAAGTGACTTGTAAATTGAAAATCCAAAATATGCATAAGCATATAGGTATCGGTTGTTCATAACACACCAGCATTGAAAAAACAATTAAATATGATAATTTCAAAGTAATGGCATGATAAGAAAGTTGATGACTTAAACTCAAAAATCCAATAATTTCATCAATATAACGAATTATAATGATTTAAGTATGAAAGAATACTTGAAATTATAAGGGAATACTATTCAAGGTAGAATTCAAAAGTTACATGGATAGATCATGGAATTTATGCTTTTCATAGAACCCTAGTTTATGGTATTCATAAAATTCATGAATGGAAATTGTAATTTTGGGAATGAGGATAAAAAGAGAATGTAATATCCCGTACTTTTCCTAGATTGAAAAGTTTCCCAAGAATGTTAGAAGCTTTCTTTGAAAGATGAATATAATTTTGTACACATGGTATTTTCAATATTTCCAATTTTTATCATGTGGGGAATCAAATAATCTTTCCATTGATACCAAATTTTCCCAAATCCGACACGCGGGTGAAGAGTTAGAGCCTTTTTAGTGAAACAGTTTATCACCTGAGCCTTCAGCGCGTCGCAGAGATAGCTCAAATGGCAATTGTCAATTTCTGGTATTGCTCCATGATAGTGGCACATCGCACCAAACTTCCATGTTGCAGACAAGGTGGCAATACGATAGCTCTGCATCGTGCCACTGTGCAATTTCCCATTTGTCACATTCCAGTGACTTGGCGTGATAGTGGTGTGTCGCGCCAAGGATGAAAATTGAGAAATTTTCTAAAAAATTAAAGACGTGTCCTAGGGTTAAAAGGGTTAATTTACCACCCTATATAAGCCTTACAACACGAGATTTGGCCATAATTCAGCAAATTATACTCAATTACTCTCAAAAACTCTCAATAACAAGCCTTAGGGTTTTCATAGAAAGTTCAATTCCAAGGGAATTCACCTTCAAATTTCAAGAATCTCTCCATCAACCTTCATAGAATCACAAGATAAGGTATGCGTAGTGTTCATTCATGGACTCCTTCCATCCATGAAGCCCGAGAATCTCTTTTGTAAGTTTAAGTTTATAGATTTCTATATGAATTTCATGTTGGATTTGTTTTGTTTATGTTGAGAATGATCAATTATACTCAAATACATGTTGGGTGATCAATTTTGTATGGAATTGATTTATATAGATGTATATTCGTGTGAACCTATAAATAAACCCTAGGATGATGAAATTAGAGATGAATTATGATGATTAATTGTTGTATAATGTTGTCTACATGTGCTATGCCGACCATGTGTCTGATTAAATGCCTAGATAAAGGAACAATGCCCAACTAGTATGATATCATAAAATCCCTATATATGTACAAGCTTATGCATATCACATGTTTGATGAAGTGCTTTACAATATAAATTATGAATTGTGTTGTTGGTTATGGGTTCAAGTAAGCCATGCCATGTTAGTTTCTTCTCATCGAGTCCTGGGGTACTTGTACCCGAACATTTAACTGTATGATTAAAGCCATGTCATGCTTTCATGATCTCCTTAGTCAAGCTATGATCCATCTAAATCAGTCAGTCATATGACTCACGAAGTCTCAAAAATATCATTAATCTCAGTAGTTTAGTAATCTCAGTGATCTCAGTACTCAGTAATCTCTGTAACCTCAGTATTCCCAGTCAATCTCAGTAACTTCAGTATTCTTAGTCAGTCCTCCAAACTCAGTACATTCCATCTGTCAACGAAACTCAGTAAATTCAGTTTAGCTCCGCTAAATAATACCACTAGTATTAGTTCATTCAGCTAATTGGTTCAGTTCAGTTAATCAATTCATCTCAATAAATCAATTTAGATTCTTTTAGATGCGAGTAGGATTCAGCAACGAGCGAGCCTAGTGATGGGGACTTACCCGCTACAAAGGACTGAGATCCCTAGAAGCAATCCCTAAGTTCTATAACTATGTAGCCAGTGTAGGTACAAGATGTAACCCATTAGATAGGACTGACATACTCAGGGATCAGCCGTTAGCATATTTAAATGTATAGGACTGATCACCCGCTAGATTAGGACTACTCTGTAATAGTTGTCTTTACCAGTTGTGCGGTACTGACACCCTTCCAACTGGGGTTACAATTTAGACCCCAGTTAGCTTAGTATGGGGCATGTCGGTTAGATGAATACATCCCATAGTTTCAGTTACAGAGTCAGGACTTTCAGATACAGTCAATTCAGCTCAATAGTATAGATTTAGGACTATCAGGTACTGTCACTCTTTATCATTATAAATAGAATTCGGGATCACCAACTAGATAGGACTTATCTCAACTATTGTTAATCAATATCATTAGATTTAGAGATCAACCACTAGATAGGACTGATCTCAGATTCAATTACTCAGATATAGTATGGCACTCAGCTAGTTCTATTAGGTTCAAGACTATCAGATACAGTCACTCATGTTATAAGTTATATTAGTTATCAGAACTCATGTTATTAGTGATATCAGTTATCAAAACTCATGTTCTTAGTATTCAACTTCAGGACTGTCAGATATAGTCAACCAGACCAGTTTTTCATAATTAGAGCTGCCAGACATAGTTATCCATGTATCAGTAACATAGTATCAGTCCCTCAGTATTCAGTAATACAGTAATAGTTTCTCACTCATTAGTGACTCAAATGTTAATGTTAGTAGTCTCAGTAGACAGAACTCAGTATTCATTCCTATCATAATCTTAGTTACAGTTATGTATGCATGCATGTATTCTCACTTTTATGTTAGTCAGTCAGTTAGTATTGTTCATGCATATGAACCCAATGTATTCAGCCTACCTCACTTACATACCAGAACATTCAAAGTATTGACGCATTTGTGTTATGGTGTCTTATACCATAGGTTTAGAAGCACGGGCTCTAGAGAACCAGTAGCATCCTAGTTCAGCGATCAGAGTTAGTAGTGAGACCTCATCCTTCGAGGACATGATGATCTCATTACTATTTCAGTTTTCAGTTTATTTCATTAGTCGGGGTTAGTTGGGTACATGTCCCATCAACTCCTTATTTAGACAGTTTAGAGGCTTTCAGACTATAGAATATTAGATAGTTATTTCAAATTTGCTTTGGTATTGTTATTCAATTTTCAGACATTGTTTATCAAATGTTCATTCAGTTTTGAACCCTATGGCCACTCAGTTCATGTTTCCATATAGTTACAGTATATTTTTAGTGCTCAATTACAGATATCAGTCATGGGTTAGCTTGTGGTCCTTTGGGATCATGAGAATTGTGTAACGTCTCGGGTACCAGATTTGGGGAATTCAGAGAACCTTATTAAATACCCACATACCTGATTTTCATGACTTCTTAAAAAGGGTACTTGGACTTCAACTTTGGGTGGTGAATTCTTGGAAGAAACCTTTTCTTTGTGTTCTTGAGAACTTTAAAGGAAAAAGGATTGTTTATTGGATGTATATGGGGCTATGGAATGATAAAATCAAGTTTATATCAGTCATAGGATAGTTTAGTCTGTGAATGAGTTTCTTAATCTAAAAAAACTAAAGAGAAACACGGGTTTTAGAATTACTAGACAAGGTTCATGGCACACTGAAAATCTCGGAGCACAATGTTAGTGCTACGCTGAAATCACACACCATCACTTGTTCCTAAAAAATGCACATAACTTTCCTCTCTGGAATTGAATTAAGGAAAAATTGGATGCGTTGGAAATAAGACAAATTTATCTATAATTTGGTGGGTCTTGGGCTCCAAAATTCAATATATTATAGAGGTTAAATACGTTCAAAGTTGATACTTGTAGGATCGAATACAAAAATTTAGTTGAATCAAAAACTCTTAACTCAACTTTGCTCTTAGTATTTCGTATGGGTATTCATTACCTTGAAACCACATTACACACTACGTAAGTGACAATGATACATACATTCATATACAAATCATGAGATTAGAGTTTATACACATAGGAACCATTGTTCGAATTCTTTCCTGAAAATATAGGGTGTTACATTATCTTGATCTTGGAATTATTCATCCTCGAATGATGATTAGGAACTTATAGAATCTTTAGAAGTAGGGAATAAAGTATGTTACTACACATTAGGAATTATCCCTCAACGAAAAATGTATGGGAATCAAAATAAAAAGGATTCATCGTATCACTAAATAAATTATATCAGCATGGATCATGAGACAACGAGACTTAAGGTCATACAAGGGGTAAAAGTCCCAAAGCCCCTCACCCCATGTGGCAAACTAAAAATTGAATCAAATTTTACTCCTCTACTTGTGTTGCTGCCAATCGCAGAGGATAACATCCATGCCACAACACTTATCACGGAGAGTAGCCTATGTGACATGACGTTATCATAGAAGCTTACTACCTCAAAATCCAAAAGTAGCCCCGATCCTCATCTAAAATTTTGAAACTCTTTCGAGCACCCTCTTAATATACTTGAATACATTTTAAGTTGATAATTGATGTTTCGAACTTGGGAAGGCCAAAATCAAATTGCTCAAACTTTTGAGTGAGTTAAAACAAATGATGGATAGTTGAAAACTTTCTAGAAGTTTGTGTGGTATTTACAATGTCTCAGCTGGAATATTAAGAAAAATGAGATCATACACTAAACACTCATAAACTGAATCATGGCAAAATAACTTAATCAAAATATGATTCATGGAACAAAATAAATTCATATTTTGCATGGATGTAATAAATTACTTCATGAAATATCCATCTTCATGAAACTCTAGATAAAAAGACTTGAAGGTAATATGAAAAACTATAGAAGCTTATCTATTTTATTTCTAAACTGAATTGTTGGCTATAAGGACTTACATTGAATATTTATACTCAACTAAATTATTTCTTCAACACTGTTTCTAAGAAGTTCTAATAATACTTAGGAGAAAGGAACTTTGGGTATGATCTTAATAAGATATGTTAATAAGGAATCACACATAGCTACAACTCTATAACATGGACTATAGGCCGATAAATCATAGGCTAGGATAGAATTACCATGCCATAGGCAACACAACTGCTAACATTCATGTTTAGCCACACTTCTCAAATATTCCCTCAACTATAATTTTATTCATAACTACTACCCTTCATTTGAAGCCACTTCTACTTTTCACACGGTCATTGATAATTCCATCTACTAAAGTCTGTGTTGAACTAAATTATGTTACCAAGTTAAAACTTAAGTCAAAGTCATAAGGTACTGCATATAAAACATAATACTTGTCTAAACAATGAATTCAATACCCTATGCATGTTCTTTAGGGCTCTCATGTTAAGAATAATACTCCTTGCTACTCCAGCAACTAACTTCATTCTCTTACTAGGTATTCACAAATGCACAATGCATTCATCCACTTCCATACTAAAATGACATTTAATCCTACCATTATAACCACATATGAACTTCTAAGAAACCAACTCTCCAAGGAATTTTTATGTTCTATTACCTTTATCAATAACAACTTTCTGGCACTATTACTAAGAAGACACACCATGAATTTTCAACTAACTATGACATATACAAAAAGCTTTACCTCAATCATCCTTCACACTTATAGCCTTAGATAAAACAAGCATACAATAATATTTGACCAATACAAAACATTTACTCTCTTCCATCTAGACCATTGTTTATCCATTTCTATCACCACTATCCTTACATTAGGAGAGGTCACTGAAAGGTTAGAACATGAGATTATAAAGCATGAAAGAATACTATGCATAACTTTGACACTTAACTGAGGCTTGAGGGATATAGTATGAATGACATTGATTCATTAAAGAGAACTAAACTAAGGACATACATGACATAATACAAATTTCCACTTGACATTAAGTATGTTTCATGATTGATGGGAACTTACCATACTGAAAAGAATGAGTACATGAGACATAAGGTGCATGACTTGTTTTTTGGGGTTCCTAAATTCATGGAGTTCCTAAATTCATTGAAAAGGATTCGTACTTCCAAGTGAACTGGAACTCTTGAGAGTAGGAACTAGGAGTGTACACAATTCTATATGATGTGTATTAATATGAGCTATGTTCATACAAATGACTTGTAAGGAATGAACAGATATCATAGTAAATGAAGTACAAAAATATGCAGTAAGATAAGAATTAGTTGGGTATCTTCCTCACAAATTGTTGTTATATAACTCACTAGTATCGCTACTAGACTTTAAGAGCCTAACATGGTCCATTGTTCTATCATCTCCCTCATAGATTTAAGCCATCGTTTTAAGTCTTTGGACCCCTTTAAAAAATCTACGCTAAACTGCAACCACTTTTTTTTAGAGTCCAAGAAATAACAATACACATAAATAATAAACTCACCTTAAAACACTATATCTTAAATTGTACATCCCACTGCTAGTACTTCCTTCTGGGATAGAACTTTTAACTTTCTATATCCCCAATAGTCATCATATAATAACTTCAACACTTACTATATTTGAAACTTTAGAAGTATCACAAACCTTGATTTCCCACAATCTAGAATAAAAACTCTTCTTTCTATTAGCTCAATTTACCAAAATTTCAAACTTCTATTCTAACACTTAAATTAGATATCCACATAACTTCTTATACACTAATACTAATACCCACTTATTACTAATGGATAGGAATCACAAAACATGAATCAAAATAAAATTTGATGAACATACTCAGCAGACAAATCACTTTCAAATTACTTTTAAACCAACTACACAACACCTTCCTGTCTCCATGGATACATAATCTATAAAATTTAGATAAACACAATCCTTACTTTACTACTGCTACACTTCTAGGTTCATGCTTCTAACTCTAGATCATATGCTATCAGAGGATTTTGAGAAGGGATCTGATGGCACAACTGACTATGGCTTAATGCATAATTTCCACTAATAAGAACAAACTCTTTAAATATTTGGAACATAAAGACACTGATGGGATCCTTTTGATCCCACACGCAATCCCATAATATTCATGGGTACTATTTGTGAAAAATCTATCAGTAGGAATTTAAGCTTGGCTATTCATATTACCACAAAAATAAGGTAGTGTTGGCATAAATGGTGAAATGTAATAATCTATTTAATATTCTTAGGCAACTTCTCTGCTGTACGATATGTGATATGAAAGAATAAAAACATTTCTTAAATGCCCTATAGCCTCTTAAAGAAAAATACAAATATCTTTATGCTGCTTTGCAAGATTCTACTAGACATGGATTCATAGACACCCTATGACACTTTAACCTTATTCTCTGATACCAAGTTTTTCATGACTCGAGACTATCCCTAGTCGTGACACAGTACTTAGAACCACAAGTGATCCCAAGCAACCCATGTTCTAGGATACTGCTTAAGAAACTAATTTAAAATAATTTTAAATGTTAAATAACTGAGCATAGGCATAATCAAGATGAACGAAGTTATTTAAATATATAACTTCTCAATGTTTACAACACAAAAATCTAAGAGAGATAGAGGAACAAAAATTACAAATGCTCACTCTTACTAACAATCTATGAAGCTTTTACTATAGTAACTATAAGTAACTGGGAAATGCCTCCAACTACCCAAATCAATACATAAAAATAATGAATATTACATACATGAACTATAATTTACTTGAATCATTAAAATAACAAAACTTATCTCCTGCTGGGTGAATGTTGTGAACTGTTTGAGCCTAGTGTGAGAGGCTACATCTTGTACCAACATTATGAAGGAATGTAACTACAAATGCATATATGTGGTCAGTAGTTTGGATTGTTCTGAGTATGTGAGATATGCAATAAACATGGGAATACTTAATGTATGTTTTAAAAATAAAGGACATAAGCTATTTCTAGAAACATGTATTTAAATCATAGCTATATAAAAAGCTATAAGACTTAATAAAATTTCTATATCATGAGCTCAATATTTTTGTAAGCTGGAAAGCCATTGAGGTATGCGTACCATACATGTAAATCATAAGTTACAGATGAATAGGCTGTAAGACTGTATTGAGGATCATGTATGAATAATGAGCATGAGTGCATAAATATATATAACAAATAAATGACTAAGTAAAACATTTTCTAAAATAATTCATAAAATTATATAACTGAATAACCGATAAACTGAAGACTTCATCATGGAAACCTGAGGTGATATGGTCAGAATACTTAATTGAGACTATAGGAGCTAATATTAAACCGACATGCCCCAATCTGAGCTAATTGGGGTTGAACCTGTAACCTCCATTAAAAGGGCATAAATACATTTCCAAAGGTACAGACACTAATGGTGTTATGGATGTTACCTTAAATTGGAAGGTTCTCCCAGGAGAGTATCAAACTTAAGTTGGCAGGAAGGCCTCTTGTAACCTATGATGAATTGGTACAAATTCTAATCATTAATGATGTGGTAGAATAGGTTAAAAGTCATTGATGCTAGTTTGTCAATAAAGTCTCAAGGATGTCATTCATTGACCCCTTTGAGTACCTAACGAGTATGTCAGTTAAAGCCACCCAACATCTCAATAGGGCTTTACTATTTCTAGGAAGATGACTAAATCATTAAAAACTCTCTATTCACCCTTATTTATAAGATACCAAAAGGATAGAAAACTACATCCATTATTATCCAAGATTGCTTTTTCCTTCATATCACTCTTTAAAGGATGCCATGGGTTCCAAAGTTCACATGCATCTCTATTTCAAGTGTGATATGAGCTTTTAAGAGTTTGAGGTTTTCACCCACAAACCTATTTTAGGTATTTGGGGTTTTCACCCATAAATCCCAACTAATTAAACCAAGCAATAGTAAACCCCATCATCAATGAACTAGAATCTCCACAAATACATCACAACCCACACAAAATTACACCTTAGTTCAACATAAACCAAGATAATAAGATTTAGCTACTTATGTATTTAAAGAAAAAGAGATATACCATGAGGTTCATTCAAATCATCCATCCTTCAATATCACCAAATTCAATGCAAGAAATTCAAATACAATTGTTCCTTAAATTAGGGTTTGTATCTTCAAATTAAATTTTTCTCCTAAAGTCTGCCACGCTAAAATGGGAAAGGGTTTTAGACTTTTACGAGATTTTGGGTCGGCAGTTGAAAATTACAAAACATCCCTTGGTCCTATTCCTACATTGTCGTGATCTTATCAACAATGGATCAATCATATCTACTGCAATCGAAGTTAGATCCACCCGATTTTGGTTGCTAACCCATCTTGACTTGCCGCGATAGTGATCTGAGGACCACAACTACGGTATCTGAGTATTTTTGTATACAAGGTCCATCAATTGTGCACTTTTTTCTCCTTTAGTTCCTTTTTAACTCAAATCCACATATTTTTTTCTCATCACTTGTGTTCTTACAAAATGTGTAAATTAGTGCATTCAAGTAGAAAACTTGTCTCATTCATACCTTCAAATTATAGTAGTATGCACAAATTTAGGATAAAAATAAGTAGTAAATTCACCACTAGTCACCTGGTATGACTTCTGAAGAGAAAAATATTTGTTAGATCCTTGAGATTTGCTCCACCTTGGTTTTGTATTGCACCAGGAAAGGATGCGTATAAGTTCTTGATTACTTGTGATGATAGGCTCTATTATTTAGGCCTATTAGAGACCCATTATGTGGATTACAATATATTTTAGTTGGATTTGGTGGCTCAATAATGGTGGAGAGGTCATCTTGAATGTAGGCCAGCTGGATCTCCGTCAATGACATAGACTTAGTTTTTCGGGATCTTCATGGGGAAGTATATGTCTCACAACCTTAGGGATCATTTAAGAGATTATTTGTTGATATTGGAAAAGGGTGCCATTACAATTGTGGAGTATGTTGATCAATTTCAAGAATTGGAGAGGCATTATACTTCTATTATGACTATTAAATTGGAGAGAGTTCATTGTGCTGTTAAATGATTAAGACTTTCTCTTGGCATGTCTACATAGAACTTACTTGCTGTGGGTAGGTTTTTTGCTGATATTTTTGATCAAGCTAAGGTTACGGATGAAATATATCATAAGGACTAAGGGGGCAGCATAAGAGGCTATGATATTAAGGTAGTTTTAGTAGAAGTGGGAGTGGCTCAAGGTTCAGACGAAGTGGTTCACAGGGTAGGCACCCTCGGCGTCAGCCGTATTAGAATTAATATCAATCTAGTACGCCAGTTCCGACCATTCTTTATATTACTGATCAAGGCCCCTCTAGGGTTAGTGAATGTCCTAGACAAGGTTGTGGACAGTCTTCGAAGTGTTCATGTTTAGTTATTCTTTTTATGGTGGTAATTTTGGGTTTGTCAGATCTTTAGGTGTTAGTACAACATCTAGGGCATGTTGTGGTTGTGGAGATTTTTTTCCTTTCTTGTGAGTATGTCCCAGTCGTGGAGCGATTCTTTCTTTAACTCAGTGTTCCACCAATTAGGGTGGCACATCCCCTACGTAAAGATGTTATGAATAGTCATAGTGGTGGTCCCTAAGGTGCTTACGGAGGTTCTTAGGTATGTAGGATAGGAGGTCTGTTAGGAGCCCAACCAAGTAATGAGAGTGATTAGTTGTAAGTCGTACATTCTAGACCCGCGGTTGGGTTTTTAGATGTTGTTATCACAAGTGTGTTCTTGGTGTACCGTCATTTGAATTTTACATTAATTGATCTGGGATCTACTTATTCTGTTGTGTCTTCCTATTATGCCCCAATGTTATACTTTTCTTCGGATTCATTATCCATGAAATTATATGTTTCTACACTCTTGGGTGGTTCTATAGTAATTGAACAGGTTTGTAGATTATATGTTGTGATTATTTAAAGGTTTGATAATCAGGCGGTTCTTAATATGTTTGATATGGTGAATTTTAATGTGATTTTGGCATGGATAGGTTATCCCACTATCTTGCGATCCTTGGTTGTTATTCTAAGACATTACCTTAATAATTCCCACCGTACCCCTCTTTTGTGTGATAGGGAGCAATTAGCTGTAAGCCGGCAGGGGTTATTTCTTATATTCGCGATATAAGGCTTATTTTAAGGGATTGTGATTCTTATCTTGCTTATATTCACGATGTTAGTGTGGTGAGTTCATTGCTTTGGTGGTCTCTTGGTTCTTCTTCTAAAGTATGTGTTTACTTTCTCATATTTCTTTTTCATGGCTTTAGCTTAATTTTTTGCATTAAAACTACAACATCTTTAGAAAAATGAGTGAGATCTAAAAGTGTTAGTAGATTAAAACCATTAATAAATTAAAAAGGGGTCATGATAATATCATTATAAATATTATATGCAAATACAACCAAAGGCAAATTCTTCCCCTAAGATGTCAACCTCCCATTTACCATAGTTCAAAACATAAAAACCAAGGTCATATTTTTTACTTTTACTTGTCTATCGATCTATGTGTGGTAAAAAGAAGAAAATAACAACTTTGTGCCAACCCAACCCAACAATTCCTTCCAAAATAGACCAGGGAATTTCGGATAACTATTACTTCTGATGGCTTGAGGAATTCATTGTAATTTGACCATATTTTAAATTAACAAAGATGCTACATTTGGAGCATCATTACATTTATGGCATGGAATGAAATGAGCCATCTTTGAGAACCTACCAACCACAACAAAGATGATATCTCTACCCAATTTGGTCATTGGAAATTCCAAAACAAAGTCCATAGAAATATTAAGACAAGTTTGATGAGGTGTGGGAAGTGGGATGTACAACCCATAAGGGAGTAGTCACAATCTAACATTCCTAATTAAAAACATTGACAACAAATTTGTGCCATATCTATGTGCATCTTTGGAAAGTAAAATTGTTCTTCAAGGATATCTAGGGTATTGTCTATTCCAAAATGACCCTTCAAACTACCATGATATGCCTCCTTCACACATAAATTTTTCCAACAACTCATAGGCACACATAGTCTCTTCCCTTTTACAGAGAAACCATCAAACTTAGAATACAGTGTAAGATATATCCCATATCCATCTTTCCCTTTGTGGTGATTCCAAATACATAAGAAATGTAGAAAAATGGGGTCACTAGGATAAAATGCCTCCATGCATTCAAAACCAAGAAATTAAGACAAATTATAATGCAAGACATGTTTTATTGACAAGGCATCAATAACAACATTATCCCTTCAAATTTTTTATTAGTAACATTTGAAAAAGTTTAGGAACTCAATCCATTAAGGTGCATCTTTCAACTTACCTTAGGCCTAAAGATGTTTCAAGAATTCATGATGGGTTCAAATCACAAACTCCTTGGGCCACAATCACTGTTGCTAATTGCCCAATTCTTGAATCAAAGCATATAATAAAAGTAGAATATTTTAAAGTTGTGCCTTTAAACTTTCCACTAATATAAGCAATGGGCTCTTGGTCTTTCATCAAGATGGATCTAATGCCTAGTTTAGTTGCATCACATTCAACTTCAAATATTTTATCAAAATTAGTAATTGCATCAAAGGATCTAAGATAAGCATGGAATTAAAAATTCAAAAACCTCTGATTTCTCAATACCCCACATAAAAGGCTTATCCTTTTAAATTATCTTTGTCAAGGAAGTGGAGATGGTGCTAAATCATCTACAAATTACCTATAGAAACTAGTTAACCTGTACAATCTCAAATATTGTGTATGGATTTTGGAGTTGGCCAATTGTTAATGGAATCTATCTTGGATTTACCCACTTCAACTCCTACTTAGCTTACAACAAACCATAGAAATACAATCTCGTCCACACAAAATGAGCATTTTTAAATGTTGGCATAAAGTTACTCATTTTTAAGAACATCAAAAACACCCTTTAAATGCCCACATGATCATCTAGGATCTTTTTATAAACTAAAAAATCTTCAAAGTATACATAACACATTTTCTCATAAAGGGTTTCATAACATGGTTCATCAATCATAAAAACTACTACTAGCATTGGTAAGCTCAAAGGGCATACTATCTATTTATAGAAATGAAATTTGGTCTTGAAAGCAGTATACCACTAATTTTCGAGGTTCATTTGAATTTGGTCATACTAACTCCTAAGATATATCTTTTATAACAAACAAGACCCATTGTTATCATCTAACATGTCATATAATATTTGTATTAGGTGATGATAATTTATCATTATTTTGTTGATTGCTCAATAATCAACACACACGTTCCAAGTCCATCTTTCTTTGGCACTAAAAAGACTAGGAAACCAAATAACTCATGCTATCCTTGATATATCCCTTTATAAAAAGATCCTCAATATGTATCTAAAGATCTTTTATGCCTTTCAAATTGCTTTGATAGGCTAGTATGTTTGGAAATTGAGAAATTAAGACAAACTCAATTTATTCTTCAATTCTCTGAATTAGGGGAAATCCACTTAAAATTTTCTTCTAGAAAAGATTATTATAATCTTACAAGGAAATGAAATTGAATGATGGATAAAACAATTAGTAGGGTTATCTTAAAAAACATGCTCTAGAAGGACCAGGGGCTCTTTTTCATTTGTATTCTCTTTGAGATCTTGTATCTATCTAGAATCACCATTTTAGACTTTGTTGATAACTTCCTCCTCTCTTCTCCTTCATCAAGATCTTTACCTTACTATTCTTTCTCTCCTCTTTTCAGACCATTTTCTTCAACTCTCTCATCTTTTGATGCACCTTATTCACTTGTGAGGGTGACAAGGGGTGGAGGATAAATTTACAATTATTTAACTCAAAAGAATACCTATTGGTTATTCCATCAAATTTTGTTTAATGATCATATGCCATGGTTAACCAAGAAAAATATGGCTATATTGTATAGAAATTATATCACATAGCACCTTATCATTTTAATTCCCAATATTGATCCTAATCACCACTTGTCTATTTATCTTTAATTATCCATACTACTTTAACAATTAGAGCTTGTATGGTATGGTATGTTTTCATGTGGGAAGATTAAAGACGCCTACCATAGTGGTTCTACAAACATTACATAACTCCCGAAATCTATGACCAATGAGCAATCATTTCCTTGATAAGGCACTTGGAATAGAAGAGATTCTTTCTTTTTCTTGGATCATCCAAGGCTTTTACTAATCATTGGTCGCCTCACCATGTAGTTTGGAATCATAAATTACTTGTTGACATACATCTTTAATTAGAGATTTCCAAATCATCCCTTGGAGTACAAAAATTTCCAATTCATTCAATTATTCCGTGAATTCCTTATTATTCCCCAAGTCATCTTCCTCTTGGGATACCTCCTCGCTACTCACTTCTTTCTCCGCCTCTTCTATAAGATAGTAAACCTTTCATTCTCTAAGAATTTTGTATCTATGGTTGAGACATTAATTTTCCTTTTGACTCAGATATTGAAATATAAAACATTAGATACCTTTGGAATAAGAGGTCGGATATTTGTTACTATCATTCTTTAATGGATACTTTGGAGAATTATTCTCAAAGGCTTCTTGAAATTCTTGTACTTTATTAAATCCAATTCTAGTTGAGCAATGTCTTTGTTCTCACCACAATAATTAAAAGATGAGTAACATTTGGACTTGGTGGCTATACCTTCTGAGATCCCTCTCACAGTCTATGACTTCTTAGAGAACTTCATCCATAGTAGATAACTTATGGATAGTTATAATAGAGGAAATCTCCTTGCTCAACCCTACCTTAAAGCTAATGATGGCATGCTCTTCATTTTTGTTGTACTTAAACTTCAAGATCTATTGTTGAAATACATCATAATAAATCAAAACACCTTTATTCCCTTGCCTTAAGTTTAATAAGTTAGAGATCTTCAAAATGTCTCTATACCACATACTTAGATCTAATAAAGGCCTTTTTCAAGGTTCATAGTGGGTTTCGTCCTTCATAAAGTACATGTTAATAATTTGTTGCAAAATCCCAAAATTTTATGGGAAACCCTTCAAATTATGCTATGATGTAGCGACTCGTCTTGACCTCGGTCAAATTATTTGTCAAGGTCCAAAAACTCAGTTTATGATGGTACTTATCATGACTAAGCCTTAACAAGTAATCCCAATCACCCAAACTAATACGTAAGAAGTTAAAAAAATAACAATTCCAAAGGTGAGACTTCTTGAGAGAAGTCAGACAATACATGTATATTAATATAGGAAGTCCGAATAATAAAGATACCATAAACCATCCTGAAACATGGTGTCATAGTTTAAAACAATCTAGCTACAACTTAAGTCTTAAAAATACAATTGAATCTAAAACACTACAAGTTTTTCTCTGAATATAAAATAAAGGCATTAACCATATAGGAGGAGGTCTAAGGTTGTCTCTGAAGGCAAAGAGCAGCCACTACCTCAAAAGAGTTAATAAGAAATACCTTAAAATGAGGACAACAATATCCATATTGCTTGTTTTCATGTGGGGTTAAAGAGGATCCCGATAATGGGTTTTCAAAATGGAATAGTAAAATCAGAATTTTTGTTTAGACAAACCTTACACATGATTAAAGGAATCCATAGGAGAAACCCAGGTTAAAATGAGTTAAAATGGGATTTTAACTAAAGAAATACCATTTAGGCCTTTTGGGCCAAAAACCCACATATTTTAGGTTGAAAATTTATATCAAAAAGGGTTTTAAACAATGTAAGCAAAGTAAAATAATTGAAATAGTGATTTTGATCTTACCAAGACTTGAAAATGGAAGAAATTGCTCAAAAATCCCTTTACCCGAAAGTCAAAGTCTCAAAAATTGAAGAAATTGCAGAAAAGGGTTTTTTAAACAACCCATCTATGACCACTAATGTGGTCAAGTTACTGCTATAGTGGTCAAGTGACCGCTTATGCCGTCATCACTTAAGGAAGTGATGACCATTGAAGCTGTTACAATATCAAGCAGCTCAAGCAAATTATGTTTCCTCATATTACAATATCACTAGGTTAAGAAGTATTAATGAATATGGTGATGCAAGAAGATCTCAAAATTGACTCCATACAAATAATGTCTCCACAACTTCAAGGAAAATACAATAGGAAACAACTCCGTATATTGGGTAACGTAATTTTTCTCATGAGGCTTCAACTGAAGAGAAGAATGCGCAATCACCTTCCCCTCCTGCATCAACATAAAACCTAACCCAACACCAAAAGCATTATAGAAGATGGTAAAGCCCACGCCCTACTTTGGTAAAGTCAATATAGGAGATGACATTAACAATCCTTAAGCTTTTAAAAGCTTGCCTTCTATGTGTTGGACAACTAAAAAGAAACCTTCTAACTCAACTTGGTCAATAGTGCTGTAAAAGATTAAAAACCCTCAACAAAGCATTTATAATAGCTTGTTAAACCTATTAAACTATAAATCTCTATAAGAGAAGTTGGCCCAACCTAATTACGAACCGTTGAAATCTTCGTATGATCGACCAAGATATCATCCTTGGTCATAATATGACCCAAGAAAATATATATTCTAGTCCAAACTCACTTTTGGAAAACTTAGCTTACAATTTCCCATTTCTCAACCTCTAAAGTAAAATACACAAATATTTCTCATGGTCAGCCTCACTCTTGAGGCATAAAAAAATATTATCTATAATACAATGAAACAAGATTCTAGTTATGAACAAACTATCCCATTTATCATCTTCATGAATAAATTTGGGGGAATGGTCAACCAAAAGGAAATAACCAAAACTCATAATAAGTGTATAGAGTTTAAAAAGCGATTTTCAGAATATCTGAAGCTCTAATTCTCATATAATGATACGCAAACTTCAAATCAATCTTTGGAAACACCAAAGCAATATGAAGTTGATTGAATGAATTATCAATACGAGGAGGAGGATACTTATCATTACCATCACTTTGTATAACTATCGATAATCAATACACAAGCATATTGTTGCACTTTTTTTCTTCACAAAAATGATAGATGCACCCTAAATTTACACACTATGCCGAATTAATCCCTTATCCAATAATTCTTGTAACTAATACATTAATTTTTTTAACTCTGTTAAGGCCATCCTCTACACGAAATAGAAATGGACTTGGTGCTTGGCTTAGTATTCAATAGTAAAGTCAATATCGCGATCTGGAGGCATACCAAACAAATCTATTGAAAAGATATCTATGAACTCACAAATAATGCAGAAAAATCCTCCAAATGTGGTGAAGCAACACTAGTATCATGAATATAGGCCAAAGATTAGCATCCACTTTCTACCAAATAATGAGCACGTAGATAAGATATTACTCTCTTTGGACCCAAATGAATCATACCACTCTAAGTAATCCTTTGCACACCCGAAAAACCCAAAGCCATATCCTTAGCATTGAAGTCTATAATTGGATGATAGGGAGCAAACCAATCCATACCCAAGATGACATTAAAATCTACCATATTTAGTATACTTAGATCTACCCAGCATATGTCAAAACACATGATTGGTGCACTAAATCCACAAGAAAGAGTCTCAGATGGGGGTAGACACATGAATAGGCATGTCAACACGCTCACTAGTAGAATCAAATCCAAAAGAAAAATATCCAGACACTTAGGAGAAATTCAACCCCGGATAAAATATCATAGATATAGTTCTGAAGCAATATGAAATGATACTTGTGATAATAGCATCAAAATATTATCCATCAAGTTTAGCAGGTATAGCATAACACTAACTGCATCTGCTATCTAATTAAGCAACTCCACAACTACCCCAACTAACTCACATACCTCTAGTAGCACCTCTACTTCCCTGAGGGTTTTTTTCACTATCGATATGTAGTAGGCATAAAAATATGGTGAGGTCAATCATTGGCCACATGGACCAACTCATCACACACAAAGAAAACTCTATGTCCCAACTCAATCGAAAGAGTTTCCACTGAGCCAAAATGACTACCCTAAAATAACCCGCGACCCTTCAAAGCTACTTTTACTAGTCTACCATAGTACCTATGGGAACGTGTAAAATCAGTACCTCGAGGTGTGTGACTATTGCACTTGCCCTTCTTTGCAAACTCTTGGTACCTACCTGAGTATATAGATGAATAGTCTTAATTATCTTTGCAAGATACACCAAACTTTATATTGATGCCCCTGACACTACCATATGAGCAATAGCTGATTAAAACATAGTATCTAGTCCCTTCGCAAACTTTTGAATCTTCTCAGAGTTGGAGGCAATACTGGTAATATAATATATAGATAAGGCATAGAAACTTGCATAATAATTGGCAACAAGCATAAAGATCTACTTCAAGATATCAAACTCATTTCTTATATGATCCCTCAAATTGTATGTCACAAACCTGACCCAAAACCTCAACAAATAATTTTATGTCATCTCTGGAGAACCTAGAGGTTTTTAACTTATAAGTGACCTCCACCAATCCCTAGATACATCTCTCAACCATTAACAAATATAAGAAACTCTATGTGACTCGAGCGATACAAGGTTATTCAATTTTTCCCGATGATAAATCAAGAGCTCATAGGCATCGTTGCACACGACACCACTAAACATAGGAGCACCCAAGCAAATAAATATCTCAAACTTCTTATAATCCTCAAAAGAACAAATATGACCTATAGCAATAGGAGAAGAAGATACTCCAGCAGGTTGTGATCCTACCTAATAGGCCATCATAGATGAAGGGTAAACTCATGGACTTAAAATGTACTATTTTGATTTAGACAGATGTTTCAGTAATGAAACCACACACAAAACCATAGGAATATCATGAGTGGACTGTCTTATAGATAAAGGTATAATAGTTAGAGATGGATGAATACTAGGTGCACTCAAAGGAAAATCCATTGAACGAGTCACTAATCCAATAAACCCCCTATGACTTGGGTAGTAGTACTTTGTGAAATTTGAGTAGGCCTCATATCTCTTGTATGCTCAATCTTGGTCTCATGGGAGATCCCCTAGTACTACCTTTGAAGGGGGAAGATACTCTTGCCTGTCCTTCACCTAAATCTTATCTGTAATTGATAACTCACCTTCTAGGTTTGTCTTCCTTCTCAGATAGTAGCGCAACGTTCCTAGCCTCACGAAATCTAGTCCTTTCCATCTGGATAGAAAATTGTAAAGCACAAAATTAGAAAATAAGATATGAAAAACTCTTACAATGAGGAATAAAATAAAGATATTTCCTAAAGATATATTATGACCTCTCAAAGAGAGATATAAAAGTATACGTATTGATATGTGAGATTCTGCTGGACACCCTACTCTTACACTGATGAAATTGATGAACCTAGTTGATCTAATACCAATTTGTCAAAACTATAAAACACAAGTGATGAAGGCATTTATTGTGATTAAGACTTGATAAGTAAGCCAATAGCTCAAAATAATACATAAGAAGAAAACAAAAGCCCAATTCCTAAGGTGAGACTTCTAGAGTGTAGTTAGACCATACATGTACAATAATGTCAGAATCCTAAATAATAAAGATATCGTGAACAATTATAAAACTTGTTTTCAGGGTGTAAAAACAATCTAAATACAACTTAGGATGGAAAAATACAATTATATTAGAAAAACTACAAGTCCATCTCTAAATACAAAATAATGACATCAACTGTGTGAAAGAGGTCTGAGTTCAATTAAGAAAGAAATGAGTGGCCACTACCTCAAAAGTGTCAATAACTAACACACAATCTTAGCTTCTACACAATGCACTCATACCTGGGTCAATATTGAAATGAATCATATGGGTGAGTATGGTCCCTTTGTACTCAGTAGGTATACTAGGTCGACTGAGCAAAGTATAGAATATGGTATATACCTACATACTATGAGAATGTCACCTACAATCAGTGTAAATCCCAAATGATATTCCACACTCTCTTCGCTAAAAATACTAGATGTAGCACATAAATAAGTAAATGGGTATTTAGAAGGAATAAATTAAATATTTAATATATAACATATGGAATCATAACACTAAAGATGCATAAGGTATGAAATAAAATGATGATGATCTTGATGCTATATGGTAAAGGTTATTGCATAACCCCTGTATACACCTATCGATCCGTAGCGCTTTCAAGTACGATCCATAGGGGGTCGAAAACAATATACTTTCTCAATGCTCAATTCCAATCTCAATATGAACATACCCTCTCTGACTTAAATACTACAAAAGAGGGTTTTATTATAATGTATTATTTATGTTAGAAACTAGTATTTCCTCAATAGTACCAATGTAACATGGATGTATGTCTACTATGGGGATGTATTTCTCGTAACCAAATTAGTATAAAGATCTTGAATCCATATAATATATATACATACATATATACATTCATATATATACACAAATATATATACATGAGCTTAGAATTTACTAAGTATGTCAACCATTCATGATTTTGTATTAGGAATGTACAATTAAAAAGGATATGTGTGTGAGATATTATTAATATAATGTCTACCCCAACTTAGGTATTTTTAATCATTAAGAAAGTAACCAATGTATATACAAGAAGAATTATTATAGCTACAGACCAATATGGATACAAAAGACCAAATATCATCTCAAATCACCAACAACAAACAATATACACCTCTATATGGGGACACAACATAGATAATATGATTCCATAATTGATTACCCATACCCATAACATACTTGTATATATATATTAACTAACAAACCTAGTCTAAGGAAGGTTAAGCCATACCTATCTTGGAATAGCCAAATCCAAGCTTAAATCCATTCAACACAGAAGTTTCCCTTCTTAAATGACCTCACAATTAAAAACATACAAATATGGAATCTATATTTTAAAATAATGTCTACGATACCCATATTGCCTATTTTTAAGTCAAGGGTCGAAAAAGAAATCCAAAATAGGTTTTTGAAATAGAAGGGTAAAATTATAATTTTTATTTAGGAGAAACCCTGCCCATGATTTTAGAAAGAAATAAGAGGAAACCCAAGTTAAAATGGGTTAGAGTTGTGGTTTTAATTAAAGAAATACCATTTAGGCCTTCTGAGCTAAATGTCTCGAAATTCAAACTTGGAAATTGAGATTTTAAATACTATAATTGAAATAAATTAATTGAAATACTGATTTAGAACTTACCCATGCTTGAAAATGGAAAACATTACTCAAAAATCCCCTAACTCGAAGCTTAAAGACTTCAAATGGTTGAAAATCGAAAAAAAGGTGTTTTTAAATGACCCAGAAATGAGCGCTTATCTTGACCTGAACAAGGGCATGATTGTGATAGGTATCTCAAGTCCAATGAGGACCAAAGACCACCCCCTGCACCTAACCATATAGAACACAATACCCCAGCATCAGAAAAATTTTAAACATATAACAAGATAATATAAGATAAGTTAAAATAACTTATGTCATGTCCATAATTTATCGACTGGAAACCAACCAAAATGACCAACAAACATCACCCAAGTCAACAGTATTCCATATAACCTTCTAGCAATACAAAAATTAATAAAGTCTCGGGATAGGCTCCCAACCCTAATAATGACAATGACAATGTAAATGATAATGTATACTCTTAATTCCAATCTATGAATGGAAATTGGTGAATTGTCCAAGTCTTTCAAAAAATGTAAGTTTGCCACTTCACCCCTACGATTGATGAATCAAATCGATCTACCAAACTCTGCATAGAAAAAGTTAAAGTATCATCGGTGCATGCATCTCATGGGAATACAACATTCGTGGATGGTTAGTGGGTTGAGTACTAGAATGTTACTCAGGAATAGGGGATAAAACAAATCTAAGTAAAATCTAATTAAAACCCATGTGAAAATCATTACATAGATACATAAATAATATGTTTGGGAAAGGATCAAGGCTTATCATGCACTTTAACACTTTAGCCTAGATTGTATACCTCAGACATCATAGTGTAAGAAGGTATCCACAGGTTATATATGATAGGCTAAAGACTATCAAGAATGAAAATGGACACTAAGATAAAAAAAATTAGCAACCACACAAAAGGGGAAACAACACAATTAGAAGAAAAGAGATGAAGAAGAGAAGCACAAAGTAAAGATAGTAGAGAGACCTCACTTCCACCAATGATTAGCACTAGAAGCTTATTAAACCATCAAACACACCTCATCAATGTAAGATCAAACCTCACTCTTAGATGAACCAAAGGAATTCAGACTTCCTCAATTCAACCTTTCTTTCTAAATGTTCAATACAAGTAAAAAACCTTCCAATTGCATTCAACACTCCAAATTTTGGTTTTTATGCTAAAACTAGAAGACTAAGTTACAAAATAAAGAGTATTCTTTAAATATTCATCAAATCTAATGAAAAGTGAATTAAAATTGTCTATTTATATTATTACATAGCAAAATTCAAAAATTCATTTAATGAATTAAAGAAGAGGAAGCACCTCTTGGATGATAGGATGTAAAGTGTAAATTCCAACTTGCCCCTTGTAGAATGTAGACCCTTCAAAGATCATTTTCACAAATCAAGGTATTTTCTCCCTTGGCCGACTGCATAACACTCTCATAAACTTTTAAGTGCATAAACATGTCTTGGAGTTGTTGAAGTTCCTTAGCTTGAATTTGTATGAGAGGCCTTGAGGGCTTGGCACTTGCATCATCATCATCATCATCTTGAAGAGATTTTTTTCTCAAACTTGTGGGTTCACCAACATCACGAATATCCATGGGTGAAAGGTCACAAACGTTGAATGTATTGTGAACTTGGTAATCCAAATGTAGATCAATTTGATAAGAATTGTCGTTGATCATTTTGAGCAATTGAAATGGTCCATCATTGCATGGCATGAGTTTAGCCATTCTTTTATATGGAAACTGGTCCTTTCTTAGGTGTACCCACAACCAATCTCCGGGTGCAAGCACTAACTTCCTTTTCCCTTTGTTTGCCCTTTTAGCAACCTCTTGGTTTTTCTTTTCAAGTATGACCCACACCTTTTCATGAATATTTTTCATTGCTTTATCTCTTTTGTAACCATCTAGGTTAATGTCAAGTTTACTAGTCAAAGGAGTTAAATCCAAGGGGGTTAATTCCATACACACACTCAAAGGGAGTTATTTCCATACTTAAGTGTACTACAGGATTGTATGCAAATTTCACCAAGGGTACATGATCTTTCGATGAAGTCATTTTACCTTTAACCATAGAACGTAGCATAGACCGTAAGGTTCTATTCACTACCCCCATTTTTCCATCGGTTTGTGGGTGGAAAGAGGTTGAGAAAACTAACTTCATACCAAGCCTACCCCGCATGGAATTCCAAAAAAAAACTAAGGAACATTGAGTCCCAATCACACACAATAGTCTTTGGGATCCTGTGAAGCTTTACAATAACAAAAATGCTATCTTGACCCGTTCTAGTCCTTCGGAGCCCTAAAGCAAAGTCCATTTATATGTCAAACCAAGGTCTAAGGGTAGTGGGAAGTGGGGAGTACAATCCTTGAGGTAGGAGGTGAGATTTAGCACTCCGGCAATCCATAAATTGGCCACAAACCTTAGCAATAGCTTTGCGCATTTTTGGCCAATAGAATTGCTTCACTAGTTACCGAGGGTCTTATCAACACCAAAATGCCCCATGAGGCCACCATAATGTACCTCTCTCACAAAAAACTCCCTCCATAAACTTGACGGAACACACAATCTTATTGCATTGAACAAATAATCATCAAACCGAGAATAGGAGGAATTGCCATTCTCTTTGAGCCATCAGTCCCTTCCCCATTTTTCACATTCCCTATAAATAGGAGCAAAGGTAGGATCCTCGGGATACAATATCAGCAACCTCTCAAATCCCATCAACCTTAAAGAAAAACAAGCAACAAGTGCATGCTTTCTAGATAATGCATCGGCTACTACATTTTCCTTTCCCCTTTTGTAATGGATTACATAAGGGAAAGTGTCGATGAATTCAATCAACTTAGAATAACACCTATTCAACTTGTCTTGTCTATTAATGTGTTTCAATGACTCATGTTCCACTAGTATCACAAACTCCATAGGACATAAATAATATTACTAATTGCCCAAGGCTCTAAAAGGGCATACAACTCCAAATTGTAAGTCGAATAATTAAGCGTTGCCCCTTTGAGATTTTCACAAAAATAAGAAATGAGCTTGACTTATTGCATAAAAAAAGCCCCAATACCCACTTTGATTGCATCACATTCAACCTCAAATGTTTTATTAAAATTGAGAAATTGCAACAAGGGAGCCGAAATGAGCAAAGCTTTCAAGGCCTCAAAAGTTTTCGCTCACTCTTCACCCCACTTAAAGGGTTGGTCTTTTCTAATAACTTCAGTCAAGGAGGATGTTATGGAACTAAAATCTTTGACAAACCTCCTCAAAAATCTTACCAACCAATGAAAACTTTGAATTTCTCCAATAGTCTTAGCGGTAGGCCAACTTCGTGTAGAGTCTATCTTAGATTCATCCACTTCTACACCCCTTGAACTAACATTGAAACCCAATAAGACCACTCTATCATCTCTAAAAGAACACTTCTCCATGTTTTCATACAACTTCTCCCTTCGAAGAACATCAAACACAAATCTCAAATAATTAACATGTTCATCAATAGACTTACTATACACCAACACATTATTAAAGTAAACAACCACAAACATTCCAATATAAGGTTTCATAACATGATTCATTAGCCTCATAAAGGTGCTAGGAGCATTTGTGAGGCCAAAGGGCATGAACAACCACTCATGTAGACCAAATTTGGTCTTGAATGCAGTCTTCTACTCATCATCGGGTAGCATGCAAATTTGGTGATAGCCACTCCTGAGATCGACTTTAGAAAACACATAAGAAATATGTAGCTCATAAAACATATCATCTATCCTAGGGATAGTATGATGATACCTTATAGTAATTTTGTTAATGGCTCTAAAATCCACGCACATGTGCCAAGTTTTGTCCTTCTTTGGTACCAAAAGCACCGGGACAACACATGAGCTCATACTTTTTTTGATGTAGCCTTTGTTTAGGAGCTCCTCAACTTGTATCTCAATCTCTTTAGTGTCTGTGGGATTGCTTCTATAAGCCAGCTTGTTTGGATATTGTGAACCCAAAACAATATCAATTTGGTTCTCGATTATTGGGGGAAATCCTTACAGTAATTCTTATGGGAAAACATTATCAAACTACTACAAAACAAGTGAAATAGAAGGTGGAACAGAAGACGAAGAAGAAGAAGAAGAAGAAGAAAAAGAAGAAAAATGGTTAGTATTTAGTGCATGGTCTAGGAGGATCATGGGAGTATCAATGTATTAATTCTTGACCAAGTCTTTCCTCCTAGGCAACATAACCATGGATACTTTATCATTAGACCCCCTAGAATTCAAGACCTCTCTGGTTTTTTTGGTGGAACCCAAGGCCTTACCACAAGTCACCTTCTCGGGTTCCCTTTTATTCTTCCCTTTTTCTTTCAATTCCCTTAACTTTTGGTGTAAATCACTCACTTGAGATGGTGAAAGTAGTTGAAGTGTGAATCTTTTACCACCATGCTCGATTTAACTTGTTTTACCTCCAATCATGCTTGGTAGACTTATCATATATCCATGGTATACCAAGTAATAATTGGCATGCTTGCATTGGAACGACATCAAACAAGACTTCATCCTTGTAATTTCATACTTGGGACTGAATCAAGCAATATCAAATCATTTTCAATTGACCACATTCATAGAGCCATTAAATCTTATAAGGCTAGTATATGGAGTAGTGGGGAGTTTCAAGAAGTCCACCATAGTGGAACTAGCTACATTGGTGCAACTCCCACTATCAATCACCATAGACATACATCACTCTTGATTAGACACTTAGTGTGAAATAAATTATCTTTGGATCAGATCTTCAAGTGACTTACTCACCATATCCCTCCTCACTACATAATTAGGAATTAGACACTCTCCATCTTGTGGCTATGTATCTTCTTCCTCACATTCATCACTTTTGACTTCAACATCACACTTCTCTCTATCTTGAGAAACAACCTCATCTCTTTTGGATTCAAGCGTAAATTCCTTACCTAGATAATACAACTTACCTTATCTTAGGATTATATTACTATGATTTGGCCACTCACTTGCCCGATGTCCCCATCCTTGACACTTAAAACATTGTAGACCCTTCAAATTAGGAGAGGAAAGTTTGTTAACTTCGAATCTTTTGGGATAACTTTGCACATGCTTTACCTCAAATTTCTTGACAAAAGTAAAGGGTTCACTTTTTTAGTCAATCTCTAGGCCCTTTGATTCATGCTCTTGGAATTGACCCAACCCGAGGAGGGTACTTGAGTCTTTGTCTTGTAACTTCCTTGTTCTTCTACTCAATTTCCATGGCCACATGAAAGGATTCAACCACCATTTCAAACTTATGAAGAGTCATATAAGAGGAGATGTCTATGTTCAACCCTACCTTGAAACGAATGATGTCATGATGAATTTATTCCCCTTTATGGTCAAGCCTCAAGATGAGTTATTAGAATTCATCATAGTAAGCCATTAAAATCTTGTTTCCTTACCTCATGTTGTAGAGTTTGGCAAGAAGCTCATTTCTATATTGTTTTGAAACATACCTCTCTCTCATTAGTCTCTTCAACTCTTCTCAAATGGGTGGTTGGCTACCAATTAACACATTACCGAACATCTTATTATAGTCCCACCATGTATTTGGATATCCTTAAAAATATGCACTGGCATAAAAACTTTTCTTCTCATGGGTTAAGTCATTAACTTGGAAAAACTTTTAACAAGAAGATTCCAAAGCCAAGTACACCTCGGGATCACTTTCTCCCTTAAAGATCAAAATTCCAACTTTTATAGAATTAATGCCAAGGTGTCGGGTTCTTTGATGATCAACATGGCCATGCCTTGCCTCTTACCCTCGGAATCTACCATAATGACCTCTTTGATCATGTATTTCCCTTATTTCATCCTTAAACCAGTAGTCATCAGGGTGAATATCTTAACCTTCTTGCTCTTCTCTACCATAATCATTCATTTGGATTCGGGGTCTTTGGGGAGGAAGGTTTGCTCTTTGATTATTTTGTACTTGAACTTCTGGTATTGGATGTGGTGGAGGGTATGGTCTTTGGTACAATGGATTTGGCATTTAGTAAGTAGCATGTTGTGGAAGTATTTGGTTATTTTGAGAAGTTGGTCTTTGGTCAAAGGGATTTGGCACTTGTAGGTTCGGATTTGGTCCTGGATTTTAAGTTCCAAGTCCTTATTGTTTCACTTGATTCATTTGGGGATGTTGTGGTATTTGTAGGTATGGGTTAGGAGAGTTTTGGGCATTTGTTAGGGGCTGGTTTTGTGGAACTCTTGGAGGGTAAAGCATTTGGTGGAGAGTATCGGGTGTCACGGTCATGGAGGAGTTGTTGGTTTGAACACTTGAAGATGCATGGTAGGGATTAGGAGTAAATGGTTGTGAGTTCCTTCTACTTTCAACACAATACATTCTCCCACTAGTGGTGGTCACCACACCCTTCAAGGAACCAAGCTCACCCTTCAAAGAACAAATCTCACCTTGCACATTGTCCAAACCACCCTTCAATTCTCGGGTTAGTGAATCAAACTGAGCCATCAAGGCCCCCAAATTGTTATTACCCAAGTGTTGGGATGTGGTACCCTCAGATTCCATCTCAGTTGTACCTAATAAAAGCAAAGAAAAAAGCAAAGAGAAAATACTACAGAACGAACGAACATTTTAGTCCAAAAGCCTCACCACACTCACACTCAGATCTCACCTCACACTTGGTCTTACAAGTGTCGAAAACTTGGTAATACTTGGCAATTGAATTATGTGGTGAATATAACTTGGTCTAGAATTGATTTTTGTTTGATAATACTTGAATAAAATGATGCACGGACTTGAAACAACAAACTACTACGAATTAACAACGAGAAAAGGCACACAAAAACTGAAGAGATGAAATAAATGAACTCTAGACTAATTACCAATCTAGTAGATACTTACTAGTTTGTTAATTAGTGATAGAATTTAACATAAAAAATTAGAAACTCGGAAATCTACTTAGGAACTTGATTTGGCTATTTAACAAAGGATGATGTGGCATTAATTGATTGGAGATGATTTTCAAATTTCAATTCCCAAATTTTGTTCAAGTTTTGGCCCAACACCTAAGGAAAGAAGAGAAAAATGCTTTGGAAGGGAAAAACAACAAGTTTGGAGCTCTTTTGAAGCTCCAATTTCTATTCAAAAGATTGGTCCCCGCCTTTGTACTTGGATTGTACTTGATTTGTACTTAGTTGTCTCTTTTGTTTTCTTCCTTCTTTTGGATGACAATGAATATGCCATGGAATATTCTTCCCGAAACATCAAATACACTTTTTTCCTCTTTTTTTTTTTTATCAAACACCTTCCTTGAACATTCTTGTTCAACAAGATTAGATGAACATAAAAGAGCAAAATAAATATTTAAGGGTTAACCAATATTTGACCTTCACTCAAATAAACCCTAACATTAAATTTTTTTATAGATCTAGGTTACTGTAATGCCCCAAATCTGTTACCTGGAATGCTACACGGCGCTCATGACCCCAAAGGACCACAAACTAACCCATGACTGATATTTGTACCTGTGCATTTCATAATATACCATAAAATGAGAAAATATGAACTAAAAGTCCATAACATTCAGTACTAGTATATAACAGAAAAATATGGCATAAGAATACCAAAACAACTGAGATAATTGTCTGAACATACTGTAGTCTAAAAGCCTCTAAACAGTATGAATAAGGAGTTGATGGGACATGTCCCCAACTAACTCCAACTACTGAAATAAACTAAAAACTAAAATAGTAATGTGATCATCATGTCCTCGAAGGATGAGGACCCACTGCTAATTCTGATCGCTAAACTGGCATGCAACTGGTTCTCTGGAGCTCATCCTTCTAAACTTATGGTATATGACACCATATCACAAATGCCTCAGTACTTTGAATGTATTGGTATGCAAGTGAGGTAGGCTAAATGCAATAGGTTCATATGCAAGAACAATACTAACTGACTAACTAACATGAACGTGAGAATACATACATGCATACATAACTGTAACTGAGATCATGATAGGACAAAATACTGAGTTCTGACTATTGATTCTACTGACATTGACATCTAAGTCACTAATGAGTGAGAAATTTATACTGTGTTACTGATACGTGGATAACTATTCTGACAATTTTTATTATGAAGAATTGGTTTGGTTGACTGTATCTGACAGTCCTAAAGCTAAATACTAATAAAATGTGGTTTGATAACTGATATAACTAATAACATGAGTGACTGTATCTAAGATAATAAACCTGATGGAATTATCTGAGTTTCATACTGTATCTGAGTAACTAAATCTGAGATCAGTCCTATCGGGTGGATGATCTTTAAATCTGATGATACCGTTACTGATTAACCATAGTTGAGATCAATCCTTTCTAATAGGTAATCCCAGAGTCTATTTATAATGATAAGGAATGACTATATGTGACAGTCCTAAATCTATACTACTGAGCTGAATTGACTGTATCTGACAGTCTTGATTCTATAACTGAAACTTTGAGATGTATTAATCTAACTGACATGCCCAATACTAATATAACTAGGGTCCAACATATAACCCCAACTGGAAGGGTGTCAATACCGCACCACTAGTAAAGACAACTGTTGTGGAGTCAGTCCTAATCTAGAGGGTGACCCCAGGGATCAGTGCTATATATTTGAATATGCTAACGGGTGATCCCTGAGTATGTCAGTCCTATCTAACGGGTGACTTCTCATACCTACGCTGGCTACATAGTTCTGGAACTTAGGGGTAGATTCTACGGATCTCAGTCCTATCTAGCGGGTGAGTCCCTATTCCTAGGCTCACTCGGTGCTAAATCTTACTCCTATCTGAAAGACACTGAACTAATTAACTAAACTGAGCTAATTAACTGAAATACTAGTGGTAGTGTCTAGCAGAGCTAAATTGAATTTAATGAGTTTCATTAACTGACGGAATGTACTGAGTTCTGGGGACTGACTGAGAGTACTGAAGTTACTGAGATTGACTTGGAATACTGTGGTTACTGAGATTACTGAGCTACTAAAATTACTGAGATTTGTGAGATTTCTTGAGTCACATTACTAACTGAGTTTTATGGATCATATCTTGACTGAGGAGATCGTGAAAACATGTCATGGCTCTAGGCACACAGCTAAATGTTCGGTACAAGTACCCCTAGGACTTGATGAGAAGAAACTAACATAGCATGTCTTACTTGAACACATGACCAACAATACAATTAATATTTCATATATTGAAATACTTTATCAAACATGTGATATGCATAAGCTTGTACATACATGGGGATTTCATGATATCATACTAGTTGGGAATTGTTCCTTCATCTAGGCATTTAATCATACACATGGTAGGTATATCACATGTAGACAACATTATACAACAATTAATCATCATGATTCATCTTTAATTTCATCATCCTAGGGTTTATTTATAGGTTCACATGAATATACATCTATACAAATCAATTCCGTATAAAATTGATTACCTAACAAGGATTTGAATTCAATTGATCATTCTCAATGTAAACAATACAACACAAGATGAAATTCATAAAGAAATCCCTAAACTTAAACTTAGAAAAGAGATTCTAAGGCTTCATAAATGAAAGGAGTCCACGAATGAACACTATGCATAACCAAGTTCGTAATTTCGTGAAGATTGACGGCGAAACCTTCTTGAATTTTAATCCCCAATAGAAACCCTAGCTTGTTCTTGAGAGAAACTGGAGAAAAACTAGTATATTTTTTGGTAAAGAATGGCCAAATAACGTGTTATTGGGTTTAAATAGGGGTAGGAAATTGACCCATTTATACATTGGATTCGTCTTTAATTTTTGAGAAAGTTTCCCGATTTTCATCCTTGTCGCGACGCACCACTATACCGCCAAGTCACTGGAATGTGAAAAATGGGAAATTGCATAGTGGCGCGATGTAGAGCTACTGCGTTACCACCTTGTCAGTGACCTTGAAGTTTGGCGCAACATGCTATTATCGTGGAGCAACACTGGAAATTGACAATTGCCATTTGAGCTATCTTCGCGATGTGCTAAAGGCTCAAGTGATACACTGGCTCACTAAAAAGGCTCTAACTCTTCATCCGGGTGTCGGATTTGGGTGAATTTGGTATTTATGGAAAGATTATTTGATTCCGAACATGATAAAAAGTGAAAATCTTAAAAATAACTCGTGTACAAAAGTGGATTCATCTTTCAAAGAAATCTTCTAACATTCTTGGAAAACTTTTCAAGCCTGGAAAAGTATAGGTATTACAGTTCCTTAGGCCAAGATGAATTCAAATATAACAAAATAAGCAACAACTAACGTCCAACACTACAACACAACATGTATCTATCACCTTTAAAGCTTCAAGATGCCATATCTATGGTGGATCTAGCTCAAAATTGCCCAAATCTTGTTCCAAGAGTATATTTAGACTCTTTAGGTTCTAGGGAGCAAGGATCTAGCACTTGAAACCAACAAAACACAATAAAATTTAGTAGATCCAACTTTTAACGCACGGATGTACTACAAACAACAAGAAAACACCATTTTTTTGAGTTTTTCAAATTTGACTCTTTTTTGTTGAGATTTTCTTAATAAGGACACAAAAACTAAGGATTGGAGTTGTGGAAACAACCCTAAGAAAGGCTTTGACCCCTTATGATAGGCTAAAGTCTATCAAAAACGAAAATGGACACTAAGGTAACAAAAATCAGTAACCACACAAAACGGGAAACAGCACACTTAGAAGAAAAGAGATGAAGACGAGATGCATAAAGTAAAGATAGTAGAGAGACTCTCACTTCCACCAATGATTAGCACTAGAAGTTGTATCAAACCTTCCACCTCACCAATGTAAGATCAAACCTCACTCTTCGGTGAACTAAAGGAATTCACACTGCATCAATTCCACCTGTCTTGCAAAATGTTCAATTGAAGTGAAAAACCTTCCAATTGCATTTAACACTCCAAATTTTGGTTTCTATGCTAAAACTAGAAGATTAAGTTAGAAACTAAAGAGTATTCTTTTAATACTCATCAAAGCCAATGAAAAGAGAAGTAAAATTGTCTATTTATTCTATTACATAGCAAAAGTCAAAAATGCAATTAATGAATTAAAGAAGAGGAGGTTCCTCTTGGATGTTGGGTTGTAAAGTGTAAAGTCCAACTTGCCCCTTGTAGAATGTAGACCCTTCAAAGATCATTTTCATAAATCAAGGCATTTCCTCCCTTTGCCGAATGCATAACACTCTCAAAAACCTTTAAGTGCATGAACATGGCTTAGAGTTGTTGAAGTTCTTACCTTGACTTCGGGTGAGAGGCCTTGAGGGCTTGGCACTTGCATCAATATGGTTCCATCTCTTCCCTACCTGAAAGGGCCTCAGTGCGTGTAGCCACATGACCAGAGGATGAACATAGGCACCATGGGGGACTCGAACCTCCAATCTTATTAAAGTGAATTAAGCACCCAATCATGTAATATAATATGGGGGACTCAAACCTCACAATCATATAATTATAATAAGGGGCACTCAAATCACCCGGTCATTTAAACCCTAGTGTTAGGAATGAAAATTTCAACTATTAGTCCCTCGGGACCTCTACTTTATTAACTAAGCTACACAACTCTCATCAAACCCCAATTAAATCATTTATCACAAATTCCTGTTCACTGAAACATAATACAAATTAAGGTATACACTATTGGTATCGTCATATCAGCTATACTTGTAAGGAAACATCAATATACCAAACAAATTATTATCACTTGGGGGAATTAACAACCACTTAGTTAAATTATACATTAGCTTCGGGAATTACACCCCCATAAGGTTTAATTCAAAATCAATATGCTTCATTAACTTTTTACATTATGCAATAGTTAAAGAGTAGTTCGATGTGCATACTTTTCATATTCAAAAAAAATTTCACAATATGGGGTTGAGGTCATTATCACTTAAATGTTCAACATTTTCAAATTAAGGGAGATCATAATACCTTAGTTTATTTACCATACCTATGCACACTACAAGTTTAAAAGCACAATTAAAGCATGAACACTCATATGTAAACCATGGGAAAACATTGTTCAAATACAAACATTTAAAACCCTTAACCCATGTTCATAAATGAACATCAAAATCAAATAAATAACAATTTAAAACACATTATTTTTGCAAAGCAATATTTAGGGAAGATTAACATGCCTGAAAGATTCTCAATTGTGAAGAAGAAAACTTGAATTGACCCCTAGATGCTGAACCTTGAAGAAACCCTAAAATACTTTGCTTGAAATAATTTGAGAAAGCAAGGAGGGTTTTTGATTTGTTAAAATGTTAAAATAACAACCCAGACGTTTTGGATAGATGTGGTGTTTGTGTGGATAAAAAGGAAAATGTCCAAATTGCCTTCAATTTAACTAAAAAATTATAGCTAGTGACTACGGGTCACACATTGACTCATAACAAATGTTACGACTTATCACCATGAGTCACAACAAAGACAATGTCATTAGGCACACACTGTTGACCCTAGGACATACAAAATTCTCAAGAACAAAACCTTAGGACTATCAATTCAAGAATCAATTTTCAAGAAATTTCACTATCAACCTTCGAGCATTAACCAACTAAGGTATGTCAAGTGTTCAACCAATGATTCTTTCTACCCTTGGAGTCCAAGAAATCTTTTCAAAACTCAAGAAAATGTTTTGGCTGAATTTCATAATTTTGTTTGATTGTGTTCATGACTATTATGTTAATGGGTTCTGTAGTTCATGATTTAATCAAAATGTCTATCTGAAGTAAAGTGATACATATGTAGTATCATGTGAAACCATGTTTAACCCTTGAAATTTGCCAATAGGAATGTGAATTATGAAGAATATTTTTTGAATAGAGCTATATGCATATGTTATGCTCAATAGGTGTCTGATGAATTGCCCTTGTGGATTAATAAGAACAAGAACTCATGCTATGCTAGTTTCTGAGCAAGTGTTTAGTAAATTATCAATGAGAATGAACTAATGTCATACTATAGTATATTAATGTGTATTTCTCATCTATGTACAAGTAATGTATTACAAGTGTTTATTTGAAATGCTTTAATGAATGAATGATGAACATGTAGCCATTGTTGAGATTTTAAGATTGTGCCATGATTTACTTATTATGCTATCGAGTCCTAAGGTTATTTAATACTCGACAATTTAGTTATGTGCCTAGATTAGTGTCAGTTTTTATGATACTCTCAGTCAAACCATGATCAATCGAATTCAGTCAGACATATAACTCAGGAAAATTTAGTAAATTTAGTTTCAATTCAGTAATCTCAGTACTCAGAAATCTCTTTTAGTCATCAGATCTCAGTAGTATTTTGTTAGTCAAGAAAGTCTAGTAAACTCAGTTCTATCCAATTAATCAGTATAATCAGTAATAAATTAGTCCGATCCAGTTTAGTGTTTATTTAGATAGGGGTAGAATTCAAAACCGAGTGAACCAAGGATAGGAACACACACTGTCAGTAGAGTGTGTGATTCTTAGAAGAAATCCTTGCATACTAGAACTATGTAGCCAGTATAGGTTGAGACATCAACACTATCAGCTGAGGGTTGATAAGATAGATTAACACTGTCTGATGAGGGTCCCACCATTCTTATTTGGGGATAATGTCGGATGAGGTTCACTTACAGCTTGTCCATACCAGTGGCGCAATATTGTCACCCTTCTAATTGGTGTTATATATTGGACACCAACTCAACTATATTAGCTTATTAGGGGCATGTCCATTAGATGGATTCTCCCACAATTTTATTTATAGATTCACAATTGTCAGATATAATCACTCAACCTCAGTAATAGAAATCATATAGTTCTATAGAATCGAGGACTATCAGATATAGTCGCACAGCTCAATACAGAACTCAGTTAGTTCTATTAGAACCTAGACTATCAGATATTATCACTCAGTATCAGTTATATCAGTTATTAGAAATCTATGTTATCAGTATTCAAAATCAGTAACTAGTGTAGTCATGATTTCAATAATAGTTATGTATTCATATAGGTATTCTCACATTTATGTTATTCAGTCAGTTAGTATGGTTCATGCATAAGAACCCTTCTGCATTCAGCCTACCTTACTTGCATACCAGTACATTCAATTGTACTGACACATTTGCACTATGGTGTTTTATAGCGTAGGTTCAGAAGCATGAACTCTAGAGTATCAGTAGCATCCAAGCTTCAGCAGTCAGAGTCAGCAGTGAGTTCTCATTATTTGAGGATGTTATTATTTTATTCCTTCAGTACTTAGTTATTTTAGTACTTCGAAGTTGGTTGGGGACATGTCCCATCAGCTCTATAGTTTTTAGATATTTTAGAGGCTTTCAGACTATATTATGTTGAGACAGTTTATTTTAGTTTTGGGTATTTCTATACCCCATTTAGATATTATTTTATCAGCATGTTATAGTTTTTAACCTTACGGTCTTACAACTTATATTCCACATTTATATAGTATAATATACAGTGCTCAGGTATATAATAAGTCATGGGTTAACTTGTGGTCCTTCGGTGTCATGAGCACCATATAGCATTCTGGGTACCAGATATTGAGCATTAAAAACTTGGTACAAAGAAAAGGTTCAAAAGTGTCCTAGGATGTCTTAAAAGTCGTATCTAGTAGAGTGTTGTACATGGGTGTCTTGTATGGATAAGAGGTTATGAGATATTTTAGGAACAGTTTCCCCTCTTTCAGTATTCATGTCGTGCCAGTGAGCATGATCTCAAATTTAAATCCCATTCTAATTTGCTCTCCCTTTTATTACAGAACGTGTCTCTAATAAGGACTAACGAAAGGAGAATCGAGAATTAGTCAGCACCTCCACCCATTATGGCAGATTCCCTAAATGAGCATGTCTTTTATGGAAAATTCAGAATCTACTCTCTTACTTTATCTTATTTAATAGTATCTCAGAGAAATCAGCAGGTAGTGGTCCCACCAAGGCATGTGATTAATGCCCAGCAGATTAAGGTGCGAAAGCATAGAAAGAATGAAAGAAAAAGATAAAATAAAAGAGCAAGAACTGGTAGCTTCAATTTCAACCAGCGTAAGTTATAAGGTGGGAAACATTCTCTGTTCCAGCCAAAGTATTCTATTCCAGCACCTTCCTCAGCTAGTGCTTTTGAACCTAAGTTCAAGAAGAATAACAAAGATAGGGCACCAGGCTGTAAATCTAAGGGCAGTGTTTGCAGTGCCCAAAACAATCTCCTTTGTCAGACTTGGGGTAAAATATACAAGGGTGTTTGTAGAGCTGCCAGCAATGTGCATTTTTGATATGCTAGGCCAGGCCACAAATTCAGATATTGTTCGCAGCCAAGTCCTCGGGGTTAGCATAACTGTTCCTCAGCCTAGTCCAGTTGCCCAAATCAATAGGGTATCACTTCCAGTGCTACTAGTGGGCAATGCCCAAATCAACTCTATTCTCTTCAGTCTCGATAGGATCAAGAAAATTCTTCTGATACAGTTACTGGTACATTACAAATCATTCACTTGCATGTATACAATTTCCTAGATCTAAGATCTTCTTTGTCTTTTGTTACTCCTTATATAGTAGTTGATTTTGTAGTTAGTCCCAAATTCCTAGCAAAGCCCTTCTCAGTCTCTACCCCAGTGGGTAAAACTATCATAGGCCGATGGGTAAATGGAAACTTTCCAATTAAGGTATCTCAGAAAGTCACTTCAGCAGACTTAGCCGAATTAGAGATGACTGATTTTAATGTCATTCTCAGCATGGATTGGCTTCATTCCTACTATGCCACAATCGACTGTAGAAATAGAATCATCCAGTTTTAGTTTTTGAATAAAGCCATCCTAGAGTAGAAGGGTAGTACTTTGGCTTTCAGAGGTCATCTTGTTTCCTACCTTCGAGCATGAAAAATAATATCTAAGGGATGTGTCCATCATCTTGTTTGAGTTAAGAAATCTAGTTCCAAAACTTCTAGTCTCGAATCAGTCCCAGTAGTGAATGAATACTTAGATGTCTTTCCTGACGATCTTCTAGGAATTCCTCCAAAAATGGAAATAGATTTTGGCATTGATCTTCTTCCAGATACTCAGCCTATATCTATTTCTCTATATAGAATGGCACCAGGAACTCAAAGAACTGAAGGGACAGTTGAAGGATCTCCTAGATAAGGGATTCATCAGACCCACTGTGTCCCCCTGAGGTGCATTAATTTTATTTGTGTGAAAAAAATGCTTCTCTCAGAATGTGCATTGATTGTTGTAAGATCAATAAGTTCATGATCAAGAACAAGTATCCACTTCCCAAAATTGATGACATGTTTGACCAACTTTAGGGTTCTAGCTATTTCTCTAAGATAGACCTCAGATCAGGCTATCATCAGTTTAGACTCAGAGAATGTGACATCCTAAAAATAGTCTTTCGTACTTGGTATGGTCACTTTGAATTCTTAGTCATGTCATTTTATCTTACTAATGCCCCAGAAGCCTTTATGGACTTGATGAACCATGTGTTTAAGAGGTACTTGGACATGTTTATCATAGTATTCATAGATGACATTCTTGTCTATTCTCGTAGGGAGCATGATCCTACAGACCATCTTAAAGTATCAAAACCCATCAGTTATCATGACATGTATTCATGTCCTACATGTCATCCCAATCACTATTGCTCATATTCGTTCACATTTAGTGAAAACTCATGTACACTCCCAATTCCTAGGATAAGGAGTTCTAGTTCACTCAGTGTTACGAATCATGTCCCATGACTACAGAAACTTCAGACTCAGTTCATGAGCTCATGACTCATACACTCATGTCATGCTTTACAGTATACCCAGATCACATGACACATGATTCAATCCATTTGATTAGTTGAACTCAGATTTATGTCACGAATACCCTTAATTAAGATCCCTCGGTAAATTTATAGTATTGATGTTCTATCCCTTAGCCTAAGTTACCACGTCAGTTCAGTAATCTATACTCAGTAAAGGAATCAGGTAGTCCTACAGGACCATGGCTTTTAGTTATCAGTTACTTAGCTATCAAAATTTAGTACTTTAGTACCAGTCTAAACCTTAGTTATTAGAAACCAGCATTCAGTTCTAGTTACAGTCATAGTTGCGGTTACAGTCACAATTACCATCATAGATACAATCTCAGCCCAGTCATAGTCCAGCTAGATCATAAACTCAGTTCACTTTTAGTATTTCCCAACCATAGCATATGGCCAATAGCTACTCAGTTTGTAGGATTTCAGTACCTCATATTAAGAGAGTTTCTAAATCGTGTTATACACTAGGTCTTGCATCCTTAAGATAATATATCTTTCACTCATTTATGCTCAGTTACCTCATGTTACCCGATCAGTCCTTACCTTTTATGCATGATAGTATACAGTTTAAGTCTAGATATCCAAAATAAGTATCATTCAGTCTTACATGCCAGTGCTCATCCATCGATAAGTTAGCAGATCAGATAATTCAGTCAGTAGGAATTAGTCTAAATAGACATTACCTCAGTCCAACAGTCAGACAAGAAAATTCATATATTTTCCCATTCTGTCCATCTAGTCACACTATATGAAATCTCATGAAAGTGACAATTCTAAGATGCACATATCATGTAGTTGTGTGTGCAGCTCAATTCATGTTTTATATCTCAGTCTCAGATCCCAGATATATCATCACGATTCAGTTCATAGGTTCCTTGTGCATCACCTTAATTTTCCTCAACATCTCAATCAAGTCAGCATTCTTCGAGGGACATAGTGTCCCAAGTAGGAGATACATTATAACTCCCAAACTTCCATAACCTAGACACTTTATTTTCCTTTTCATGTAATGAATATAGTTTGGAGTAGTGGGTACCCATAGGTTGACCCTCTAGCTCCAATCTCAGTCATAAGACATGTACTCAATGGCTCAGTTTAGTTCACGATCCTTATCCCATGTCACACATTACAAACTCAGTCATGTTCTCATATTTCCATTCACACATATTTAGAAAAGATATCGATTTCAAGATTGGTTATCATTTTTATGTAAATATCTCTCCTATAAAAGGACTGAAAAGGTTTGGCAAGAAGGGAAAGCTCAGTCCCTAATATGTAGGTCACTTTAAAATTCCCAGTCGCTATGGAAAAGTATTCGCTATGGCAAAGTATCTTATGAGCTCGAATTGCCTTCTGATCTATCCTTAGTTCATCCAGTATTCCATGTCTCCTTGATAAAGAAAGTGTATAGGTGACTCAATAGTTCTTGTCCCTATATAGGGAATAGACATTGAGAATAACCTCTCTATCAAAGAGATTCCAGTCGAATTCTTTGACTATCAGACTCACAGGCTAAGGAACAAGAGGTTTCTCTAGTCAAAGTTCTTTGGCAGAATCAGTCCGTTGAGAGAGCTACTTGGGAAGCAGAAGCAGATATTGAACCACGTATCCTCACCTCTTTTTCGCAAATTCGAGCTCAACCCAAGAAAATAGCTTTCCTTATGCTTATTCAGTCTCATGTTCATTTTAGTTACAAACTTGGTATTGAGTTCCATGCTCAGTTTTTATGTCAAGTTTGGTATCTTTACCATTACGTGTTCAGTTGCATTTTCATGAGTTAGTTCAGTCATGTATTCACGCATCTTATATACGCGATTAGCTTATCGGTACTCCTAGCCCATATTCAGTATACTCAGGTTATCAATGATCCCAGTCATGCATTCATGAATCAATTACTCATGTATCAGATATGCATCTACATTATAATACGTTCAGCTTATCAGTTATGCCAGTTATGAAATCATGCATCAGATAAGCACGCTCAGAATAACTCTTAGTAAATCAGTAATGTTAGTCATGAAATCGTGTTTTAGCTATTCATGTCCTATATATATATTTTAGCTTTTTTTCATTTCAGTCAGTCTCATTCGAGGATGAATGTTCTCAAGGGGGAGATATTGTAAGACCCTACAAAATTTTTAAGCTTAAATCAGTCCTTTAAGCTTGTCAAGGGGGTCTCATTCTTAGAAAATTCTAGGTAAGTTCACAAACTTAATTTATTTTTGGCCTTTGAAAGTTGGCAATATCATTTTGCCACCTTAATTTCCTTTAATGGTTCGTATTTTTATTAATTCATGATCAGAGTGGTCAATAGGTGTTCCCGAACAAGTTTCAAATTCTTTGGACCTCGTTTAGACCATGTTCGGTTTCCCAAAATAGTGGACCAACGTGATCTTGGCACACCACGTCACCTATCAGGTTGGTTACAATTATCAAGAACAAAACCCTAGGACTATCAATTCAAGAATCAATTTCCAATAAATTTCACCATCAACATTTAAGAATTCACCATATAAGGTATGTCAAGTTTACATCCAAGGGTTCCTTACACCCTTAGAGTCCAAGAAACCCTTTCAAAACTCAAGATAATATTTTGGGTGAATTTCATGATTTAGTTTGAATGTGTTCATGATTATTACGTTAATGGGTTCTCTAGCTCATGATTTAATCGCAATATTTATGTGAAGTAAAGTGATATATGTGTAGTATCATGTGAAACCATGTTTAACCCTTGAAATTTGCCAATAGGAATGTGAATTATGATGCTTATTTGTTGAATAACGTTATATGCATATGTTATGCTCACTAGGTGTCTGGTGAATTTCCCTTGTGGGTTAATAAGAATAAGAACTCATGCCATGCTAGTTTATGTACAAGTTGTAACATGCAAGTGTTTGATAAATTATCTATGAGAATGAACTAATGTCTTGTTATAGGATGATAATGTGTATTTCTCATACATGTACAAGTAACGTATTACATGTTTTCATTGGAAATGGTTGAATGAAAGAATGATGGAACATATATCCATTGTTGAGATTTTAAGTTTGTGCCATGATTTACTGCTTATGCTATCGAGTCTTAGGGATATTTAATACTCGACAATTTAGTTGTTTACCTAGAGTTAGTATCAGTTTTCATGATACTCTCAGTCAAGCCATGATCACTAGAATTTAGTTAGTCACATGTCTCAGGAAAATTTAGTAAATTCAGTATCAGTTTAGTAATTTAACTAATCTCGGTAATCCAATAATCTCATTACTAAGAAATCTTAGTCAGTTATCAGATGTCAGTAGTATTCTGTTAGTCAACGGAATCTAGTGAACTTAGTTCAGTCCAATTACTTAGTTCAATAAGTAACAAATTAGTCCATTCCAGTTCAATGTCTATTCATATGGAAGAAGGATTCAGCACCGAGTGAAACTGAGGATGGGAACACACACTGTCTGCAGAGGGTGTGATTCTTAGAAGAAATCCTTGCATTACAGAACTATGTAGCCAACATAAGTTGAGACATCAACACTTTCAGTTGAGGGTTGATAAGGTAGATTAACATTGTCAAATGAGGGTCCCACCATTTTCTTTTGAGGACACTGTTAGATGGCGGTCACTCACAGCTTGTCCTTACTAGTTGCGTGGTATTGACAACATTGTAATTAGGGTTATAGATTGTACTCCAACTTAGATATATTAGCTTCTTTGGGGCATATCGGTTAGATGAAATCTTCCACAGTTTTAGTTATAGAATCAAGACTATCAGAAATACACTTAGTCTCAGTAATAGAACTCCGATAGTTCTACAGGACCTAGGAATGTCAGGTACAGGCATCCAACTCAGTATGGAACACAGTTAGTTCTATCATAACCTAAGCTGTCAGACACAGTCGCTCAGTATCAGTTATATCAGTTATCAGAAATCTAGGTTATAATTATTTAGAATCAATAACTAGTGTTGTCACGATTTCAGTTACAGTTACATATTCATGCATGTATTCTCACGTTCATGTTATACAGTTAGTATTGTTCATGCATAAGAGCCCTTTTGCATTCATCCTACCTCACTTGCACACCAGTATAATCAATCGTACTTACGTATTTCCGCTATGGTGTTTTATACCATAGGCTCAGAAGCACGAACTCCAGAGCATCAGTAGTATCCCATTTTCAGTAGTCAGAGTCAGCAGTGAATCCTCATTATTCTAGGATGTTATTATTTAATTATTTTATTCCTTCAGTACTTAGTTATTTTTGTAGTTCAGAGTTAGTTGGGGACATATCCCATTAGCTCCATAGTTTTCAATCAGTTTAGAGGCTTTCAGACTGTAGTATATTCAGACAGTTTATTTCAGTTTTGGGTATTTTTATACCCCGTTCAGATATTATTTTATCAGACATGTTCAGTTTTGAACCTTATGGCCTTACAACTTATATTCTGCATTTATACAGTACATTATGCAGTGCTAAGGTATAGATATCAGTCATGGATTATCTTGTGGTCCTTCGGGGTTATGAGCAATATGTAGCATTCTAGATACCAGATTCAAGGCATTACAGATAGTCCCTCTTCATATGACCAATCTGACAATATTTAAAATACTTGTTCCTCACTTCTTCACAAACACCACGATGCACCTGACCATAAAATCAACAATGGGGGTATGATGGAGAAGGCTGAGCTACACTGGCCTGAGGCTGGGCACCCTGTACCTTGGGACCAATACTACTCTGAAACCAACCATCACCTAAAGGCTTCGAATAAAAAGAACTAGCCATAGAGTAGGAACGTGAATAACCATACTTCCTCTTAGACCATTTTTCATCATCTCTACCACTATGCTACTAACCTCCACCATGATTTGGATACCAACTCTTCTTATTCTGCCTTTTAATTATCTCTGCTTACATCTTCTTTTCATCTTCAACTTGCTACATATACACATCAAATATAGAGATGTTTGTATCCTTGTTCAACAAGGCAACCTTGTTTTTCCAGATCAAGTAATGGGACAATCTGAAAGCAAATATCCGCATGCTAGCCCCTATGCTAGACAATAATTCTCAAGCATAACACGACAACTGATGAAATTATAAGTCATAGTCCTTTACTATTATTATGCTTTGCTTCAAATGCATGAATTCCTCATCCTTTACCTCCCTCAACTCCTGAGGAATGAAGCTATCAAGAAAAATACTAGAGAATTTATCCCATAAAATGAAAATAGCATCATCACCCCTAGACTGATCCTATTCGTTATACCATGATACAACACATTATTCAACTGATATGCTACAAATTCCACACCCTCCACATCAGTAGCATGAATCACACGAAAAATATTTTCTAACACATCAATGAAATTTTGAGGACTTCCTCTACTTTGAAACTAGTGAAAGTCAGAGGACTCAACCACATAAAATGGACAAC
This sequence comes from Capsicum annuum, assembly GCF_002878395.1. Classification (NCBI taxonomy): domain Eukaryota; kingdom Viridiplantae; phylum Streptophyta; class Magnoliopsida; order Solanales; family Solanaceae; genus Capsicum; species Capsicum annuum. Next base: position 111,878,934 of record NC_061118.1, on the reverse strand, counting down.
TTTAATGACCTCAGAAATCGAGTAAAAAAAGTAACATGCTCAATCTCAGAGGCCACCAACTGGGTTAGCAAATGGATTGATTAGTGAAACTCAACATTAGATACACTAGCCTGAGGTATCTTAATAGGGATAAAAGGGATCACTGGATCTCCACTACGGCAATCAGAAGCAGCAACCCTAGAATATGGCTGAACTACTTGAGTAGGATGAGCTCTATCTACATTATCATCAGATGGGATAAATGAATTTCCATGAGTATTAGATCTTTTAGGAGGCATGATCTGTAAAGCAAACATATGGGAATTAGAGAAGATTTTTTTAAAAATATTTAGGGGTTGCACCACAAATTGAGGGACCAAGTCCCTCAAATTCAATCATAGGCAAAACATATTAAACCAATCAGGAAGTAAGAGACAGTGTAGAAAGAGTTAAAACACAAAATTTAAACGTGAAATCCCCTTGCTCAAGGAAAGAAAAACCATGGCTTTCCCTCACAAGCACCTAAAAAAATCCACTATAATCAAACTCTTATTTATAATATTCAATGAACCATACTCTAGGTTCATTGTCTTGTAATAACTCTACTACAAGCTCATGTTAACATTTCTTCCAACGAAAAACCCTGATATTAATTAGATCTAACTAATATCTACCTTAGGCAACTCTTCCTAGGCTTTCTCTAAACAAAGAGAAAAGTTAATTACTCTTATAACATGAATAATGCATTTACAAATCATAACTCACTTAAGACACTCTCCATTTAAGAATACATATATAGCTGTGAAATTAAGCAGTGTTGAATATGAATTTTTACTGCCTTTCTTTCACTCTTTGGATTTTTAAAAAACCATTTGGTGAAAAAGCTTATGTTTTCTTTTATATGTGAGTTATGATTAGAGATAAAATGTTTTTTGACCAGGTGTCCCTATTAATACGAGTAGCACCTACCAATTTGTTAAATAAGGGGACAGAATTATGCAGCTATGCTTTCTAGTTTTGTTATAGTCGTGAATATCCACGAACCTAGTCCCTTGTTGTCATCTGCTCATCCTAAAGAAACATGTAGAAATTTTCCCCGATTTGATGATGACAAACCATCCACATATCTTTGATCATCAATGCATATTCATCACATTTAATCAATGAGATTGCCACACTGAAGATGAATGTTCCCCCTATCATTATGGTACTAACATTATGCAACACAGGGACCTAGTCCCTAATTGACATTTACAGCAAAAACTCTGAGCACATTTGCTTCCCTCTGTCACTATGCCTTACCATACTACCCCTATTAGTATGCACCATACATGAGCACACAAACACCTGGCCTTACATATGAAGTCAATATTCCCCCTTTTTCCATTATTGAAAAGGATTAATAATGACTAAGAGTAAAGATAAGTATATTCTAATTGACTTGTGGCCACTACGTAACACTAATATTAAGAACAACTTTAAACTAAAGGATAAAAATGAGGCGTAAAACAAAATTTATTCATCTATGAAAGTTAGCACTAGTACAATAAGCTAAAATAATCAAAATAAAACAACCATCTTTAAAGGCTAATATTAGAATCAAGACAAGAAACTTACAAAGGGTTAATAAGGGAGAAGACATAACAGGGATCAGGTAAAGGGAGGTTTGGGGAGAAAAGACTTAAGCAACATCTTTATTCTTGTATTCTCAGCAATATGGGCATCCAACAATCGTTTGGTCAGAATATTCACTTCAGTATTCAATTCTTGAACTTCACCAGTAAGTTCTACAACTTATACCTTGAGTTTAATATTTCTAGCTGCAAGTTCATCAGTGACATCTGGTCCATCAGAAGAGAACTTCTGATTCTTAAACTTTAGGTACACTATTTCAGGATCTTTAGGACCTGACTTGATCATTAACTCCTCTATATTCATTCCCAACTTCTTTAGAAGAGCTTGCTACTCAGACACTTGAGACACAGATTTAGCTTTGCTGTATATGGATTAATTCTCCATATGAGTTGTTAGGCTGATCATCTAATTATTATTCTAGGTGTTCCCTTAGTTCCATACACACCATAATATTTAAACACCTTGTTCAAGAGCTATACATATGGATTTATATGTTTGCCTTCCCTTTCATAATGAACTTTATGCATATGCTCTATCATTAGTGCATGAAGATATATCAATTAAAACTTGCTCAAGGGTTTAATAAGAAACAAGTCAACACTGGAGGAAATTGTTCTTTTTTAAGATCTTGGAAATAGGACCTTGTTGATGAACTTAAATTTCATAATAAGACACCTTTATCTTTAAGTGTATTGAGGGGGAGAGCACAGTTAGACTCTTTATCATTGAGATTTGAGCCCTTTCAATCAATAAGACATTCCTGACTGCAACCACCTTCCCATGAATAGAATAATAATCATCAGTTGGATTTTTGAACCCACTTTAGTTTAAGTTAAAAGTAGGAGGATAATGGTCTGATCAAATTCTTCTTAGCCCGTCTAGGTAGTGATATCTTTCTCTTCACCTTTTTTAAAATTCTAGAAGCACATAGGATGTGCATTCTCCTGCTGAATGTATTAAGTATTCATCAATATATCCTTAAGGCAGTGCTGACATCTTTCTTTCAAATGTCCACACTTCCACAGTAGTGCACAGGATTTAGTGCCCTTTTCTTTAATCGTCATGAGCAGCCATTCCTTTAGACTCAATAGATTGGAATTCTTCTTAATAGCCCAGACCTCTAACATCATTAATACCTTGATTAGTTAAATTAGAAAGGATCTTTGAAGAAGCTATCGATTTAAAAGATTTTCAACTCTTCTCTTAAGTAGAACAATCTCTTCCCTAACTCTTCATACTTGTGAAGTGCAAACATAAGGTGTTTTTGAGGATTCCTCAGTCTTTCCCCAAGATCAATTTGAATCATTGAAGCGTCTTTATTCCCTTTTTGATCTACCTCATGTACCTTCTTTAGATTACTTATCAAACGCGGATTTTCAGCTTTTATTTTTAGGAATAACTTTTCAGATCTAGAATATTGTAAAAGCTAAAGCAATAAAATCATGCTCTTGATTCTATTATTTTTCTCTAAGGCATTCTTCTCAACAGTTAGTTTACAAATATATTCTATCAACAAAGTTGTAAGGCTTTTTATCTTCCTAGTAGTGTAAGTATCTACACTCTCCTTAATATCTGAAAGAGTTACCTCTTTGTCTTTTTCTAGATCTGTGTTTTCCATGAATGCAAATAAGGAACCATACATAGCTGAACAGTCTTCCAATGGTAGCATAGAAAAATCTTTCGTATTTTAATCTTTACTTAAATAACTGGAAGAGACTCCCTATACTACCTTAGCTTTCTTTACAGCATACTCAATTGAGGCTTCCTTCTTGAATTTTTAGGGACATAGTCCCTGTTTTTCTTTTTGTCACTTTCAGTCTTGAAAACACCTGATAATCAAATTTTTGCATTGGAAAATCCTTAATAAAGTGCTCAGTACTTCCCCATTTGTTTCCCTTGTTCTTGCTGCTTCCTTTTCTTTATAACTAACCACTTTTTATAGCTATAAAAATCATATTTTCCAATTAGGGAATGTCAGTGTGATCTTCATGTTTTGAAGCCCTCAATGCCAGTAATTTTTCTCTTTTAACTTCATTCTTCTCTAGCTTTTGCTCCTTTATAAGTCTTTAGGTTTGCAATCAATTCATCCATAGTGAGGGTGTTTAGGTTTCTAGCTTCAGTTTTGGCATCTAGTTTTCTTTCCCCAGACATAGGAAGAACTCCAAGAATCTTCCTCACTTGCTTGTACAAGGTAATCACTTCTTCTATGTGGTGAAGCTCATTGGTTTTAAAAGTGAATCTTGTATGCATTTCTTTGATTGTTTCTCTTTCTTTCATGGTGAAGGTTTCATACTAACTAGTGAGCATATCTACTATAGAATCGTTCACATCAATAGTAACTTTATGTGTAGTCCTCAAGCAATCCTTGATCTCTTTAGCATTTTCACAAGCTGAGATCCTGTTATATTCATCAGGCCCTATTCCATAAACAAATGATTTATTGTCCTTATAATTTTTCTTAATCTTCCTTCTTTCTTCATCATCATATTCTATCAAATATTTTACTACCATTCTTCTTATTTCTCCTTATTTGACTTCTTTAAATAAATCATAGGAGCATCAAGAATTATATCCATAAGTTCACTATCCTCAGCCATAATAAAATAAAATATCCTAGTTTTCCACCACCCATAGTACTGCCCATTGAATCTTGGTGGTCTAGTGGTAGATTGCACTTCTTTTAGATTATGCAGAGTGGCCATGCTAACAAACACACTCTTGGTATGATCCTTTTATAGTGAACTGGCTCTAATACCAATTGTTGAAACCCTTAGGGATTGCACCGCACAGTGAGGGACTAGGTCCCTCAAAGTCAATCACAGGCAAAACATAGTAAACTAACGAGGAAATAAGGGATAACACAGGAAAAGTAGGAACACAAGAATTTAACATGGAAAACCCCTTGAACGAGGAAGGACAAACCATGGTCACAAGCACCTCAATATCATTTATAATCAAACTCTTGATTACAACCTTCATTGAACCTAACTCTAGGATCCTTTTGCTTGTAAAAAATCTACTGTAAGCTAATCTTTACAACACTACTAAGGACACACAATTATATTGATTAACTCAAACCTATATATAACTTAGGTATCTCTACATAGGCTTTATCTAAATAAAGAGTAAAGATTAGTACTCTTTTAACATGAGTAATTCGTTTACAAGTAAGAACTCACTCAAGATACTCTCTATTTAAGCACACATATATAGCTGGGAACTTATGCATTATTGAATATAGAGCTTTTACTGCATTTATTTCAAGATTTTGCAAAAACCATTTGGTAAATAAGCATCTTTTTTCCTGTTTTAAATAAGTGTAAGTAGGACTGAAATTTCATTGGACCAGTATCCTAATCAGTACGAGCAACACCTTCCAGTTTGTTACTCAAGAGGATAAAACTATGCAGTCACGCATGCCAGCTATGTTGTCGTCATGAACATCCATGGACCTAGTTCATTGTAGTCATCTACTTATCATCAAAACTATGTAGATCAATTTTTAGACCTTAGACTCTATAGCCCGAAATAGAACAACAAGAAATGGATATTCCTAAATACCTTGTAGCCTCTCTCTCATAAGTGTGGCAAGCTACACACCCATAAAAGAGACTCTACTTGACATTGCTTTACGGACAACTAGTGAAACTAAACCTAGCTCTGATACCAAAATTGTCATGACCCGAATCACGACCTAGCCATGATGGGCATCTAAAATTTAATGAGGAACGGAGACAACAGCCTGCACCTAACAATAAAGGACACTATACCCCAACATCGGATGAATTTGAAACATATAACAAGATAGAATATGATAAGCTTACAAAATTTAAGTCATGTCTAAATGATAACCAATAGCCAACCAAAGCAACCAACCAACATCACCCAAGTCCAAAGTAATTGTAAAGCCTCAAAATCCTATCCCGGAGCGTCACACGATGCTTAAGGCTACAAGTAGCCCTAAGCTAACCTTTTGAGCCTGCTACTTAGTATAAAGTTTACTTAAAGATAATGAGAGAAAAATAACGAATCATGTCATATCATGTCTAACTGAAATCTGAACGAGTACTATAAAAGTAACAAAATACTGCAAATCTAAATATACTGACCATATAGTCTGACAAAGCCTCTACCCCTCAACAAACTATAGCGCCATTGGGATAGAACCCCAACTAACTCAAACTACACTGAAAGCAATAAAACAACTACTAAAAATACTAAAATGTCTGCAGATAGGTCCTCGAACCATGTGGACTTACCATAGTGGGGGTGTAGATAAAGATACTCGAGATCAGTGACGTTGCTGGGACTGAGCACCTGAGCCTACATTATGAGAAAATGTAGGACAAAGACGTATATATGGATCAGCACTTGGAAATTTACTGAGTATATGGGGGTGTATGCAACTAAATATCAGTACAATAAATATTTACAAAAAATATACATAGTTTTGTAGATGAAGCACATAGCGTGAATAAAACTCTTATAAATCATGAATAATGAAACATGTAGTATAATTCACGTAAGCAATTACAGTTTATTCTAAATTTGTATTCTTTCTTTGATCTCAAGCATGTAAACTTGTTTAAGTCTTAAAACAACAACATTTAGAACATACACTATAGTCTTTTGAAAACAATGATCTTCTTTAAAACTCAAGGACTTAAAACCTTAATAACTTTAAGACTTGAGACTCTAGGAAACTTGGGAGTTTCTTCTAAGCGACATAAACCTTTTACTTTTAGTGATCACTTGAGAGTCCAATATCTTGCCCATGTTGGGGAGAGCTATTCTATCATTTCCATCGAAGTAGAACCTTTTACTTTTAGTGATCACTAGCTTAACCCACATGGGGTAAATCAAATCCTATGGTGGCACGTAGTTCTAGGGCATGAGACCTTGGAATCAAGCCCAACTTAGTGCTAAATACTACTCCCTTATGTAAGGTCACAACTTTTAATAAAAATCTACTTTAAACAACTCAGAAATATGCAATGGAAGCCAACTACGCTTCCCTTTAGCTTAAATCAAATGGTGTGGATTTTCTTTGTTAGCCTAGGATTAAAATCAACTCTTTCCTTGAAACTTTGGTAGACTATCACCAATAGGATTTAAAACTTTAATAGCATGAAAATATTAATACACTTCTTGAAACACTTTAGAAATTATCAACAATTCATTCTTGGACTTAAGGCATGTATATTCGTAAAGGATCACAATTTCACAATATATCTTAATACATGATACCAATCTTGGAAACCCTTGAAATTATCACATCAATATAGGAATGTGCAATTTATAGAATAAATTATCAAGTCAAATCATAAATAAGCAAATTAATCATGCAATTAAAAGATTGAACAACTTATCAATTCATATTCTCCAAAATAATATAATTTGGGTGTAAACCCACTTGCAAAAATATGAAATTAATTTATAAAAATCAAAACTTTAGGAACAATAACGAAAGAAGTGTTCTTGTTCAAATCTCACATACCTTGAATTAGGAGCTTTGGATAAAATCTAGCCCTTGGGACTCTATTCATGCTCTTGAATGGATATCGTGATGCTCTTCGGTTGAGGAATCCAATTCTTGAATCAATTTGAAGAATTAATGGTAAACTTAGGAGATTCTTGGAATTAGGTTTGGATGCTTAGGGTTTTTAATTAGAGAGAATATTTGAGAAAAGTTGTAAATGATGCTTGAAATGACCTTGGATTAGGTGTTTGGACAATTTAAAGGGCTTGGGAATAGTCCAAAGTGCCTTTTTTAACTTCTGTACAAAGCTGGAAAAATTGAACTAGAAAACCTAATTTTTTGGGCCACCGCGACGTGCCACTATCACGGTGGCTCATTGGAATTTGACAAAAGGGATTCTGGGGGTTACTGCAACGTGGTGCTATCGCGTTGTCCCACAGTTTGGGACCTAAAACTTCAGCACGATACGCCAAGCACTAAAATGACGTTGTTTTATGACTAGGACTTAAATTAGCCATAACTTTGTGCCTGGTTATCAGATTTGGCCAGATCTTATATCGTTGGAAAGCTAATTAAATTTCCCATATGATAAAAACTTGAAATTAGGGAAATTCTATATGGTTTAAGTGATACTCACTTAAGAAGTCATTCCTTAACCTTCTCAAAGAAAAATTAAGCTTAAGAAAAGTTTAGGGTACTATAATATATCCCCCTTAGGAACATTCATCCTCTAATGTCGCTAGTTAAGCTAATTATATAGAGAAAACTGAGGATACATAGCTAAAACAAATGGGTAAACTGAATCTATATCTTCCTAAATTCTTTAATACTTTAGAGAATGCATGAACTTAGAGTAAGAATAGCTGTATAACTGAATCTTTGATTAGAAAGGAACGGAATTAAGAAGGAAATGTACCTTCGGCTTGATCTGAACTCGCGGAGAATAGGTGCGGGTACTTGTATCTCATATCTAACTCGACTTCCCAAGAAGTACCCTCAACTGACTAGTTTTGCCAAAACACTTTGACCAAGGGAAACTCTTTGTTCCTCAGTCTACGGATCTGGTGGTCTAGAATCTCAAATGGAATCTCTTCAAACGAAAGGCTAGTCAGGATATCTGGGCTATCTGAAGAATCCAAACAACGGAATCACTAATGTGCTTCTTGAGCATGGAGACATAGGCTACTATCCCCACCCGACTTAGGATTCTATAGGTGCCAACATACCGACGACTAAGATTTCCCTTCTTGACAAACCTTTTCACCCCTTTCATAGGCGATATTTTCAGATACACAGAGTCATTAACTTCAAACTCAAGGTCTCTTCTTCTCATATCTGCATATGACTTCTGATGACTCTGGGATGTCTTAAAACTTTCTCTAATCAACTTCACCTTCTCCATAGCCTCAAAAACTGCATCTGGTCCAAGCGAAGTAGCCTCACCCATTTCAAACCAACCTATGGCTGATCTACATCTTCTTCCATACAAAGCCTCAAATGGTGCCATCTTGATGCTAGCATGGTAACTATTGTTATGGATAAACTCAATGAATGGTAAATGCTCATCCCAACTACCTTTGAAGTTAAGAGCACATGCTCTTAACATATTCTCCAAAGTTTGGATAGTCCTCTCAGCCTGACCATCTGTCTGCGGATGAAAAGAAGAACTCAAATAAACTTGGGTACTAAGATCCTTCTGGAATTCCCTCTAAAACTAAGAAGTAAACTAAATAACCCTATCTGAGATGATAGACAAGGGAACTCCATGCATGCAACTTGACCAACTCCCAAATATATAATCTAGCATAATCCTCAGTTATATAGGATGTATGCACGGGGAAAAAATACACTGACTTAGTTATCTTATTTACAACAATCCAAATAGAATCAAGGTAACAACGCAAAAGAGGTAAACCAGTCATGAAATCCATATTCACTTCTTCCCACTTCCAAGTGGATGTACCAAATTTTTGCATCACACCACCTGGTCTCTGGTGATCTACCTTGACCTGTTGGTAAGTTGCACACTTAGCTAGAAACTCAGCTTTATTCTTCTTCATACCACTCAACCAATAGATTTCTCACAAGTCGCGGTTCATCTTGGTAGAATCGGGATGAAGAGAATAATGTGCCACATGCTCTTCATTCATAATGCTCTGCCTCAGATCATCAATATAAAGAACACACAATCTACCCTACATTCTTAACACCCATCTCCTCCTTGGGAGAAATCCTCTACTTTTTGGTCCTTAACTGACTCCTTCAGTCTAACCATACTAGTATCTAAGTCTTTCTTCTCCTTTACTTTGAAACTAAAGAGGTTTCGGAACTACTCTGCACCAAAATACGCCCCTCAGAAGAATCCAGAAACCTAAAACCCAATCTAGCCAAAAAATGTACATATCAAGCTAACTCTTTCTTACCCTTCTCTACATGAGCCATACTGCCCATAGATGACCTGCTAAAGGCATCTGCCACTATATTGGCCGTACCCGAATGGTATAACACGCTCATATCATAATCTTTTAGCAACTCCAATCATCTCCTCCGGCAAAGATTGAACTCCCTCTAAGAAAACACATACTGCATGTTTTTGTGGTCCATAAACACATCAACATGAACACCATAGAAGTCGTGTCTCCAGATTTTTAGAGCAAAACCACAGCAGCTAATTCAAGATCTTGGGTTAGGTAGTTCTTTTCATGTAGCTTCAACTGTCTAGAGGCATAGGCTATAACCTTACCTCTTTACATCAGCACATAACTCAAACCAACTCTAGAGGCATCACAATACACCACAAAACCATTTGTACCATCAGGAAAAGTCAACACAAGGGCTGAGGTGAGTCGAATCTTCAACTCTTGAAAACTCTTTCACATGAATCTGACAAAAGAAACTTAACTTTCTTTTGGGTCAACTGGGTCATGGGGGATGCAATAGAAGAGAAACCTTTAAAAAACAGCGGTAGTAGCTAGCTAGACCTAAGAAAATCCTAATTCCTAATTGAGAGATAGGTCTGGGCCAGTTTCTTATAGCTTCTGTCTTTTCGGGATCAACTCTAATGCCTTCGGCTGAAATGATATGACCTAGAAAGGCTACTGATCTTAGCCAAAATTCACACTTGCTGAATTTGGCAAATAACTGATGATCTCTAAGAGTTTGCAAAATAATTCTAAGGTGATTCGCATGTTTATTTTCAATACGTGAGTAAACAAGGATATCATCTGTGAACACTAGGACAAACATATCAAGATACTTCTTAAACACTTCATTCATGAGTTCCATGAAATCCACTGGAGCATTGGTTCGCCTTAAAGATATGACTAGAAACTCAAAGTGTCCATAACAGGTTTGAAAGGTTGTCTTTGGGATATAACACTCCAATACTTTAAGTTGATCATAGCTGGATCTAAGGTCTATCTTCGAGAAATAACTCGTACCTTCCGATTGATCAAACAGGTCATCAATTCTTGGAAGAGGACACTTATTCTTGACTATGGCCTTATTAAGTTGACGATAGTCAATGTACGTACGTAAACAGCCATCTTTCCTTCACACGAATAGAACAGGTGCACCCCAAGGTGACATACTGGTCCTTATAAAACCTTTGTCTAAAATATCTTTGAGTTACTCTTTCAACTCCTTAAGCTCTGAAGGCTCCATATGGTAGGGAGGAATAGAAATAGGTTGAGTATCGAGAATAAGGTCAATCCTATATTTTATCTCTCTATCGGGAGGTACCCCTGGGAAATATTCCAAAAATACATCAGGGAACTCATTAACAATGTTGGTTGACTAAACGGTTGTGGCCTCGGACCTAGTGTCCTTAACTCAAACTAGATGATAAATGCAACCTTTGGATATTAGCTTTCTGGCTTTGAGATAAAATATAAAATGACTCTTGGGAGATACTGAACTCCCGGACCACTTAAAGATTTGCTCATTCAGAAACTAAAACTTAACCACTTGGGTACGACAATCTATAGATGCGAACATGGAATGAAGCCAATCCATACCTAGAATAAGGTCAAAATCCACCAAGTCCAACTCAATCAAATCAGCAAGTATGACTCTATGAAGAACAGTAATGGGACATTTTTTATACATTTGTTTAGCAACAACTAACTCCCCTACTGGAGTAGAAACTAGGAAAAGCTCAGGAATCTTTTTGGGACTTATTTCAAAACTCACAGCTACAAGTAGGGTCACATAAGAGAAACTTGACCTGGGCTCTAACAACATATAAACATCAAAGTGAAAGATGTGGAGCATACCAGTAACAACGTCGGGAGAATCCTCCTACTCCTGATAGGATGGTAAGGCATAGAACCTGTTCTGGCGCTGACCGCCAGTAGTACTGAAAAAAATGCCCTAAGAAGAAGCTGGACGGGCTAATGGAGCTGGGGCACTATTAGCCTAATTTTGAGTTTGCACATCTCTGTTACCCTGCCTGGCATGCGGATATTCTCTAAGTGTGTGGCCCAACTTGCCACAACCAAAACAACCCCTCTGTTTGGCCAAACACTCATCGGGATGGGTTCTACCACACTTAGTATAGGGAGGATAATTAGACCTATTACTTACACTGTTCTGGGACATGGTCATAGAAGGCCTGTTCCCTTGCTCCTGCCTGTTTCTAGGCGAGGGAGCACTAGCTGACGAAGGTACTGGCATATACGAACGGCTCTGAAACTGTGGATAGTTCCCTCCATGGGACCTAGCCTGACCATACTCATGCTGCTCGGATCTAGCCCTCTTGTTTCCCATCACTCTATCTCTTTCCCTTATCTTGTCTTCTTCTATTTACTAGGTATAAATCATTAGCCAAGCATGATCTATGTCCCTGTTGAGCATAGCAGTCCTACACTCTTTCAACACCAGTCCAGATACTCCAGTCATGAACTTTGTTATACTAGCTCAGGTGTCAGAAATCAAATCAGGAGCTTATTTGGCTAACTAGTTGAACTTCAAGAAGTACTCCCTAATAGTCATGAAGCCCTATCTTAAGATCATGAATTACTATATCTTTGCTTCCCTTATCACTAGCGGGAATAACTTGTCAAAGAATGCATCTTGGAACACCTACTAAGTAATGGGAGCATCATCATCCCCTCTATTCTTCTTCCATAGAAAAACCAATGCATAAGCAATGTCCCTCAACCTATATGATGTCAGCTCAACACTTTTTTCTTCTGAAACATACACACTTGGGTGATCTTCTTTAAATCCTCAAGATACAACTGTAGGTCCTCACCTGCCTTCGACCCATAGAAGTCTAGAGGGTTCATCCTCATGAAATAAAGGATCCCAATAGTGGCTAAATCACCTCCTTGCTTAGGCAGAACTGCGGCCTGGTTATTCACCAGAACATTTATGGTAATTGCTTGGGCTAATGCCTGAAAGGCCGCCTAAAACTTAGCATGAGACACAGTCTCATGTAAGGGATCAACAAGATGGGGTTGTACGTTATTATTTCTGTGAGCATTCGCTCTTAGGCGAGGCATTTTCTGAAATAATAGAGAATGAATTGATAGCCGGGAGAGACAACTGTAGGCACGATAGAATATGAAAGAAAGAAAAAACTTTTTCCTAAAATATCTTCTAGCCTCTTACTCATAGAGGTGGCGTTCTACACACCTATGATCAAGACTCTACTTAACGCGACTTGTCAGACTCACTGGGACTTGTTAAATCTTAGGCTCTGATACCAATTTTTTAATGCCACAAAATCCTATCCCGGAACGTCACACAGTGCTTAAGGCTACCAGTAACCCCAAGCTAATCCTTTGAGCCTGCTACTTGGTATAAAGCTTACTCAAAGATAATGAGAGCAAAATAAGGAATAATGTCATATCATGTCTAACTGAAATCCCAATGAGTACTGTGAAAGTAACAAAATACGGCAAATCTAAATATACTGATCATCTAGTCTGACAAACCATCTACTACTCAATAAACTAGAGAGCCATTGGGACAGATCCCTAATTAACTCAAACTGAACTGAAAGCAGTAGAAGAACTACTAAAAATACTGAAGTGTCTAGAGATAGGTCCTCAAACCATGAGGACTCACCACAGTTGAGATGTAGATAAAGGTACTCGAGATTAATGACACAACTGGGACTAAGAACCTGAACCTACATTATGAGACAACGTAGCACACAGACGTATATCTGGATCAACACTTGGGAATGTACTACGTATATGGGGGTGTATGCAACTAAATATCAATACAATAAATCATTACAGAAAACATACATGGTTTTGTAGATGACCCGCATAGCTTGAATAAAACTCCCATAAATCATGAATAATGAGACAAGTAGTATAATTTACATGAGCCATTATAATTTATTCTAAATTTGTATTCTTTCTTTGATCTCAAGCTTGTAAACTAGTTGAACTCTTTAAACAACAATTTTTAGAACATGTTTTTTAGTCTTTTTAAAACAAGGAACTTCTTTGAAACTCAAGGACTTCAAACCTTAATAACTTTAAAACTTGAGACTCTAGGAAACTTAGGATTTTTTGCTAACCAACATAAACCATGTAGGCTACGTGGAGTCCAACCTCTTGCCCAAATTGGGGAGAGTTGTTATATCCTTTCCATCTGAGTAGAACCTTTTACTTTTAGTGATCACTAGCTTAACCCACTTGGGGTAAATCAAATCCTACGGTGGCTCGTAGTTCTGGTCATGAGACCTTGGAATCAAGCCCAACTTAGTGCTAAATACTACTCCCTTACTTAAGCTTAGAACTTTTAAGAAAAATCTATCTTAAACAAATCAAAAATATGCAATGAAAGCCAACTATGTTTCCTTTTAGCTTAAATCAAATGGTGTGGATTTTCTTTCTTAGCTTAGGATTAAAATCAACTCTTTTCATGAAAATTTAGTGGAGTATCACCAATAAGCTTTAAAACTTTAATAGCATGGAAATATCAATACACTTCTTGAAACATTTTAGAAAGTATCAACAATTCATTCTTGGACTTAAGGCTTCTATATTCTTAAAGGATCAAAATTTCACAATAAAGCTTAATTCAGGACACCAATCTTGGAAACACTTGAAAATATCACATCAATATAGGAATGTGCAATTTATAGCATGAATTATCAATTCAAATCATAAATAAGCGAAATAATTTGTAATTCAAAGCTTGAACAACTATCAGTTCTTATTCTCCAAAATCATATAATTTGGGTACAGACCCACTTGCAAAAACATGAAATTCTTTTATAAAAATCAAATCTTTGGTCACAAGATTGAAAGAAGTGTTCTTGTTCAAACCCCACATACATTAAATTAGGAGCTTTCGATAAACTTTAGTCCTTGGGACTCTATTCGTACTTTTTAATGGATATTCGTGATGCTCTTGTGTTGAGGAATCCAATTCTTGAATAAATTTGAAAAATTAATAGTGAACTTAGAAGATTCTTAAAATTGGGTTTGCATGCTTAGGCTTTTTAATTTGAGAGAATTTTTGAGAAAAGTCGTATATGATACTTGGAATGACCTTAGATTAGGAGTTTTTCACTATTTAAGAAGCATGGAAAAAGTCCAAAGTGCCCTTTTTAACTTCTGTACAAAACTGGAAAAATTTAAATGGAAAACCCAATTTTATGGGCCACCGCAATGCACCACTATTGCGGTGGCTCACTGAAATTTGACAAATGGGATTCTGGGGGTCACCGCGATTCGGTGCTATCATGTTGTTCCATTGGTTGGGACTTGGAGCTTCAGCGCGACGCACTGCTATTGTGGACCTCCACTGGAAATTGACAATTCTCAAATAGACACTCTCCGCATTGTGCCACACATTAAAATGATGTTGTTTTACGACTAGGACTTAAATTAGCCATAACTTCGTGCCCGGTTATCGGATTTGGGCGGATCCTATATCATTGGAAATCTAATTAAATTTCCCACATGATAAAAAGTCAAAATTAGGGAAATTCTATATGGTTTAAATGATACTCACTTAGGAAGTCATTCTTTAACCTTCTCGAGGCAAAATTAAGCCAAAGAAATGTTCGGGGTACTACCGTAATCCACAAAGCCTTCTAAAAAAACCTGAATCAATAAAGTATCTGGACATTCCTCGACCCTAACAATGAAAATGCCAATGTATGATAAATTAAACACTTAATTCTAATCTACTAATGAAAATTGATGAAATGTCTAAGTCATTCGAGAAATGAAAGCTCAACACTTCACCACAACGACCGATGAATTGATCCGATCAACCTAACTCTGCGCAAGAAAAATAGAAATATCTCCAGTGCCTACATCACATGGGTTCGGGGATGGTTAGCGAGTTGAGAACAAATATGTAACTCAGGGATAGTAGATAAAGTAAAGCCAAGTAAAATCCAATTAAAAACCATGTGAACTTCATTATATAGATACATAAATAATATGTCAGGGAAAGGATGAAGGCTCAGCATGCACTTTAAAACCTTAGCCTAGATTGTATAGATCAACCTTCGTAATATAACAAGACTCCCATGGGATATATGGGTCCAGCTTTTCCCTAGATAAAAGAGCCTAGTGCATGTAGCCATATAAACCAGAGGATATACATAGGCACCATGGGAGACTCGAACCCTTGGCTTATCAAGTGACTAAAGCACCCAATCATGTAATATAGTGGGGGACTCGAACCTCCAAATCATATAATAATAATAAGGGGGATTTGAACTATCCAGTCATTTAGACCCCCGCATCGGCAACTGCGGTTTCCATTAATGGTCCTTCAGGACCTCAACTTTCACGACTCATCTACACAACTCTCATTAAATCCTAAATAAATCATTTATGACCCATTCCTATTAACTGAACCATAATAGACATTTAGCCATACATTATTGGTATCGTCATACTAACTACATGTGTCATGTAACATCAACACGCCAAAACAATTATAATCACTTGGGTGAATTCACAACTCACTTGGTTAGATTATACATTAGCTTGGAGAATTACACCCCCATAAAGTTCAAGTCAAAATCATTATTCTTCATTAACTTTTTACATTATGCAATATTTCAAGAGTAGTTCAATTTTTTACTTTTTATATTCAAAATGACTTTCACAATATGGAGTTGAGGTCATTATTACTTGAATGGTCAATATTCAAAAATTGGGGGAAATAAAAATCTCATTGTTTATACACCCTATGTATTCACCCCAAAAGTTCAAAACCATAGTAAAAGCATGAACAATTAACATGACCCGACCCGACCTAGGGCCTTATCATAATGGGCGTCCCAAGTCTGATCGGGACTGGAGACCACCCCCATTACCTAACTTAACCTCCAGCCGCCTACCCTGTATTTGCTAAATTTTGAACATATGACAAGATAGCATAACTTTCTTGATTACAGACCCTGGGATAGGTCTATTACCGGGATCGACAAAATCAAGTACGAACGTTCCATACCAACAATCCAATAACCAAAACCAACCAAACCATAATCCAACCATCATTAAATAAGTTCCACTAATAATTAGATATATGATCCCAAAATGAAAAATGATAGAAAAGCGAGAAATTTAACCAATGATTTCAGCCCTAATACCATTACCAGTACTAAGGCTGACCCTAATACCAATTCTACCCATAACAACCCATAGTAGTTTCACAAAAGCCTCTAACCAAAAGAATACAAATATCTAGTCGGGATATTCTCCCAACCATAGCCAAAACCAATTTCCATAAATAATCCAGAGTATGAAATAACATCCATGAAATGGATACTTCCAAATAGATGAAAGCTCACTACTTCAATCCAAAGTTTACCCCTAAGAGTCTAAATGCTAAGCAGGAGGGGTAAAATGGTTGGTTTCTATATCGTGTGGGGATACAACAACCTGAAGACCAGTTAGCGGGTAACGCTAGCATGAGCTTAAAATAAGGATAAAATAATGACAATTTTAAAACCAAGTAAAACCATCCATATTCACATAAACCATACACACACATATATATAACCATCCTGGGAAAAGGAATCGGATTGGCATGACATTAAAACTTTTACGTGGGTTGTGTAGTCTTATCGTCCTGAAACTACCCATAGGCTATATGGGTTCAGCTCCCCCTTCTAAAAGGGCCCCAGTGCGTGAAGCCACACGACCAGAGAGAAGAACCTGGGATGAATAGTACATCCCTAAAAATATAAGTGTTACAGCATGCACATAGTACTAGGACCAAACCTCACATCGACAAATATGAGTTCCCGGTTTTGATCCCCCCAGGACCTCTACCTTCCATGACTTTGCTACATACCCCCTATTTAAGCCTTATTAAAACTACTTCCAAACAACAAAACCATTATTTATTTATTATTAACCAAGGCCATTAGTAGTGTTTTTGTCATACCTACTATAATTTTCAGCCATTGTCCTTAAACAAATCTTTTTGAGATTAAGGGACTTCTATGTACCTATAGATCATATTATCCAATTAACTTGGGGGATTCCCACATACCCTACAGGTATGTTTATTAATCCTAACCATTCCAAAACCATTTAAACCATTAATATCATTTAGGGTTCTATTGCCAAGTTTAAACCATGCATAAGTTCCATTGGAAAACCAATATTATAGTGAAAACATTGTTATATGCATTTTATCAAACACATTGGGGGCATAGTATTTCCAAAACCAAAAGTCCATTACTAAATAACCATTCCCATGCAAATAATTATCTAAACCTATCATTAAAAGATAAATAAACCATGGGAAAACCATAACCAAGAATTTATAACCAAAACCCCCAAATTATATTTGAAAACCCAATATCATAAATCATTAAAATCATGAAAACATTATATAAGACCATGCCTTTAGTTAGAACTAACAATGAAGGAAGATAACATGCCTTAAACAAATACGATGATTGATTGAAAACACCAAGACAAGCCCCTATTTACTCCTTAAGATGAAAACCTAGCTTTTTTTGCCCAACACTATAGAGAGGATTTAAAAGTGTTTTCTAAGTGTTTAAGAATATAATAATAGGGAAAATAACCTCCCAAGTGCAATATAAATTGTGAGACATCATTAGGATAAGTGGAGAAATGTCCAAATTATCCTCACTTTTATTGTATTTAATTTCTATCATATAGTACGACTGCCCTTTTGAGTCAAACCCATCTTGTACGAGTAGTACCCACCCTCGTACCCTAGGATTTCCCTCTTTGACCAAAGACCGTCCAAGGAATGACACACCCAAACCTATGTCATATCAAAGTGTATGACTAGTACCCAAACAGATTACCTATTGAAGAATACAATGCCAGAAGATCTGAACATTGACCACCATACATGTCCATGGTACGACTCATGCCTTGGCTTACGGCTCATGGCAAACCACTCATACTTAGATACAAATTAGGTTACCAAGTCAAAGATTAAGTCAAGTGACCAAAAAAACCATACCCATCTATACGACTTGTACCACCAAAATTATACCTATTCTAATAACTACATCCATCAAACCAACCAACACTGGTCAGCATAAGATTGGTCCATACCACCCGTAACTAAGTGTTCGACTTGTTCCCCTAAGTCTTATATATCCTAAAAATCAAAAATAAGAAATTTTTCTAAGGTCCAAAAACTAGGGTGTTTCAGTCTCCCCTAATAGGATCATTCATCTCTGAATAACAGACAAGGTACGAGTAACCACACTCACGAGTCATTTGCATTGTCAAATACATTCCAAATATTTAACAATGTTTAAAAAAATATGCAAAGATGTTAATATTTTCTTTAAAAAATCTCAAAATTTTAAGATGTGTTGAAGAACACTACTTTCCGCATGAATCCCAGGAGAAAAAAATAGGTTTGGATACTTAGACATCATGTCTTTCTCCACTTTTCGTGTAGCTTCTTCCACCAATGGTTCCTCCAAAGAATCTTAACTCAAGCTAGATCACTCGTTCACAATTGATGAAATTGCCTATCTAAGATCTCAATCGGGACCTCTTCATAAGAGAGATAGTCCGAGATACCCAACCCCTCCAAAGGTATAATTGAAGAAGAATCATCAATTCACTTCCTCAACATTGAAACATAAAATATCGGATGAACGAAGCTCAAACCAAACAGCAACTCCAATTCAAAAGAAATATTACAAACCCTTCGCAGAACTACATAAAGACTAATATACCGGGCATTAAGCTTCCCCTTTTTACCGAATTGTATTACTCCTTTCATGGAGATACCTTCAGGAAAACCCTATCCTAACATCAAAATCCAAGTCTCTACGCATTACATCCGTATAGGACTTTTGGCGACTTTGGGTAGCCTTAAGCCTATCCCGAATCAGCTTCACCTTTTCCATAGCTTAATAGACCAAACTCGGATCGAATATATCCGTTTCACCAAGAACAAACAAACCAACAGGAGATCTACAGCTCCTACCATACGATTCCTTAAAAGGGCAATACAAATACTACAATGATAGCTATTTTATAAGAAAACTCTACCAAAGGTAGATGCTTAACCTAATTACGACCATAATCAATCACAAATACCCAAAGCATATCTTCCGATGTCTTAATAGTTCTTTCGAATTGCCCATCCATCTAAGGATGAAAAGTAGTACTCAAACTCAGCTTAGTACCCAATCCCTTAAAAAAAACCGCCAGAAATGAGATGAAAACTGCTTACCACGATTAGAAATAATAGAAATAGGTATCCCTTGTAACGTCACAATCTCCTAAAGATATAACTTTGCATAATTCTCTGCCAAAAAGGTAGTACTCACTAGAAAGAAGTGAGTAAACTTTATTATCCTCTCCACGATGACCCAAATTGAATCAAATTAGTTCTACAATCGAGGAAGACCGGTAACAAAATCCATATTGATTACCTCCCATTTTCATAAGGGCAAATCAATTTCTTGATACAATCCACCAGGTTTCATGTTCTTAACTTTTACTCATTGACACACTATGCATTATGCCACAAAATCATCCATATCCCATTTCATACCATTCCACCAATATATTTCCTTGAGATCATGACACATCTTCATATAGTTGGGATGTACAAAGTAGGATGACTTATGTTCCTCGGCCAAGATCCTTTTCCGTAAACCATCAACATAAAAAATGCACAACTTCCCTTGCTAACGTAAAGTACCATCACCATAGATCTTGAACACCATTACCTTCAGCATACAAATTTTATGCTTGAGTTTTTAAAAATAGGATCTAGCACTTGCTTCCCCTTAATCTCTGCACCATGAGATGATTGAACCACTTCCTGTTCCACCACACCATCATCCTCAAAATCAAAAAGATAAACTCTAATATTAGCCAAGCGGGGAATATCTTTCACCAATTCCTGCTTTCCTTTCTCCACATGAGCCAAACTACCCATGGATAACTTGTTAAGAGAATCAACAACCATATTATTGTTACCTTGTTGACAATGAAGACTCATGTCAAGTCCTTGAGAAGATCCAATAAAATCATTTGCCTGAGCTTTAGCTCTATCTGAGTGAACACATACTGTAGACTCTTACGATCAGAAAAGACATCTATATCCATACAATACAAATAATGCCACCAGATTTTCAAAGCCAAAACCACCATCTCTGCTCCAAATCATGAGTAGGATAATTCCTCTCAAGCAACTTCAACTTAATAAAAGCATATGTAATCACCACGCCATGCTACATCAAGACATAACTAGGCCCTACTCGAGATGCATCGCATTAAACCACTAACCCCTCACTATACTCAGCCAATGTCAATGCAAAACTGAGCTTATATTTCAACTTCTCAGAACCTCCCTCACAAGCATCTAACCAAGCCAACTTTACTTTATTCTAATTCAACTTAGTCCAAGGAGCATCTATTGCCAAAAAGCTTTCTATACACCATCGATAATACCCAACCAAACATAAAAAGTTCCGAATGTCAATTGGAGTCATGGATCTAGAACACCTTTTAATCATAACCACATTTTACAAATCCACCATGATCCCTTCGCTAGAAATAGTATGACAAAGAAAAGTCATAGTGCTCAACCAAAAATCACACTTAGAGAGCTTCACGTACAACTATTGTTACTTCAAGGTCCACAATACCATATGGAGGTGATTAATATGATCCACCTTACTCTTGGAATAAACTAGAATATCACAATAAATCCAATGACAAATAGATCCAAGAACTGGCTAAAAACCTTGTTCATGAAGTCCATAAAGGCCGCCAGAGCATTAGTCAAAATGAATGACATAAGCAAGAATTCTAAGTGCCTATACAAAGTATGAAAAACTATCTTAAGGATATCCTTCTCCCTAATCTTAAGCTGATGATAACTAGATCAAAGATTGATCTTACAAAAGAACATTGCACTTTGTAACTGATCAAACAAGTCATCTATCCATGGAAGTAGATACTTGTTCTTGACTGTCACCTTATTCAACTGCCGATAGTCAATGCAAATTCGAAGGGAACCATCCTTCTTTCACATGAACAACACTAGTATACCCTATAGGGATATACTAGGACGAATAAACCCTTATCCAGAAAATCCTTAAGTTGCTCCTTGAGTTCACTCAACTTAACAAAAGTCATTCTATTAGAAGGAATGATATTGGATGAGTGTTCAGAACTAAAACAATACCAAAATCTATTTCCCTGTCCGAAGGAACACCAAGAAGATAATCTGGAAAGACCTCAAGAAACTCATTTACTACCAAAATTGAATGGAAAAAAAAAAAAGAAACCTCCAAGTTAGAATCTTTAACCTAAACAAAGTGATAAAGACAACCTTTATAATATGAATAGGATCTACGAACCCCAAAATAGCAAAAAACACATGAACAAACCGAGAAAAAGATAAAGAAACTAGCAAGGAAGAAACAACACCAACAGAGAAGAAAATAAAGGATAACCGGGGATAAGATACAAACACATGATGCAATAAAGCTAAAGGATAGTTATTTTTAAATAAAGAGATTACAAAACCTAAGAACCAGGAGGTGTCACAACTATTAAGACCCTTAAATTCCATAAAAAATAATACCAAACTCTTACGAAAACACAAGAGGGACATCAATCTCCTCAAGCATCAATATTTCTAAAACAAAATACAGCAAAAGTGAATCCATACTTGATATGCCCTAGTTATGATTTCATTCTCTCTCTCTCTAGAGAGAAGACTTGTTCTTTCAATACTCTATATTAATAATCAACTAAGGAAATAAACCCTAAAATATCCTACTTATAGTCTATTACAAGAAAGATAAAATAACCAAACTACCCTTATTGAGAATGAGCGCCTATGGAGTGTAAAGGGGGGCATAAAATGACCAATACACCCTTCAACATATGCCATCCCAAGTGTCATTTTGACCTTTACAATTGTTATCTACCATTTGGACTCTCGCACCTCTCATAAAGGCAAGTTCCTAAGCGACCTTCCACACACGAAATTCATCTATTGTGAACTCAAAGGGAGTCTCTCATGCCTGCCCCCATGCCCTCAATGTGACCATAATTAGATTCTTTATATGTTGGATTTGAATAATGTCATCCAAAGTTATGATGGCCATTTGGATCATATCATCCTCCCCTTCTTGAAAAGGATTCGACCTCGAATCCATACCTTGTAAATCAAAGAAAGGATAAACAAGCACAACATCCTCATGGCATAAGGGCTAGGGTTAGAGCAAAAAATAACATCATCATGCAAATATTGTACACCCTTGAAATATAACCACAAATCCTTTGTTCATAACATAAGAAGCTTAGTGAAATTGTTACAAAAAAGTGTCTACAACAATCACCAAGAGATAATGAATCTACAAAAGTCATAACGGTATCACTAGAGACAAGAGGTATAATTACCTTTACCTGCTGTAGGACATAATTGCTTCATAGCCTCTTTAAAAGACCACATCAAGAATGGTGCCTGAATTGAAGTAAAAGTCCATTGAATACATATAGCAATGTCACTCAAACAAGTGTATAGGAAAACATGGTTGAAGACAAAGCATTCAAGCACATACACTTTCGTACTGGCATCCATAAGTTGGGGTTCACTCAACCTAAGAACAAGTGTGTAAAGCAAGGATGAACATTGAGAAGCAATACCCAAAGGAGATAGACACTTTTTCTATCGGGTCAATTTTTAAGGAACAATCACCTATTGAGTGTCTTAAATATTCATGACAATCAAATCTTTCATCACCCAATAAGTTATTCCTTTTTAAGACTACACAATCCCTACCCTTACGAGTACTATCATCTTCCAATAAGAGATTTCCCTCTTTAGGAGAAATGTAGTTACACCATAGCAGGTTAACATATAGGCTATAGCCTTCAAAACAAGCTATACAACAAATATCATTCTCACCACTAGGTTCATTAAGAGTGATTATACCATCATCAATCAAGATATTATACCTAAAAAGAGAATAATATATCTCACGGGTAGATTTGGAACAAGTAAGTTCTTCACTCTCTAAAAGATCATTATCAAGTTTCAAGGATGTTTTAATCACAAGCTTGTCCTATGAGCCATGAAAATATTAGAATCATTAACATAAGGCAAGCTCTTGGGTTCACTCCTATCCCTTGGATTAACATTTTCACTTACATAATTTCTATAAGACAAACTAATAAAAAGGCTTTCATTACACAATATGCTAAAAGAATTATCTCCAATCTCGTGATCAATTCTATCAATATCATCACTAACTTGAAACTCCTCAATGACCTCATGCGCATGCTTAAGTTGTGGACTACATTTATGAGTAAGTTGATCATTATATATACTTTTACTAGCTGTCGGCATCTCACATGCTAAGTTAGACTCACCTTGATTTTCATAAGGGTCAACTAGTGTGTGAATACTCTCATTACATAGAAATAGAACCTTATTAAAGTCACAAGTTCTAGAATTGTGCTTAGTGCTTGCTTAGTGTCAACTTAGTGCTTGATTAATTATAATAAGAATTGGATCTTCTTGCAACCAACAAATACTAAGAGTATAACAAAGGGAAGGCTCATGCAATCCTCTTTTATGCAAACCACCAACTACACCCACTTGGATATTTCTAGCCACATCACAATATTCTAAAATTGGAGGAGTGTCGGAGATAACATTTTTACTTTGTAGCTCATATGGGAGGGCATGTGGTTTGCAACTCCTTTGCATGGCACCCACTTCTTTTCTTTTCTTTAAATGTCACATTTGATAGCTTCAAGATGAGCAAAGTCGGTAGGACTAAATGGAGGAACTGGATTCGAGGAACTAAAAATTTGGTGTAGCCTTTCAAGGTTATATTTGAATTCTTCAAAGGGGTCCTTAAAATCATTATTATCTACGATACCTAAGAAAAAAAAAACATAAGTTACCATAAAAGTATCCTCACCACACTCTCTCACAGCTTGGTTACCTCACACTTGGTTTCGCAAGTGTTGAAAATTGTCTTGTAATACGTGAGAAGTTGAGAGATGTGTTCTATTCATGCCTAGAATAGATTTTTGTTTGAAGACTCAAAGAAATCTTGTTCGGACTTGAGCCGACAAACTACAACAAATAAAAAAAGCACAGAAGAAATGCTAACACAAATAAAATGGACTCAAAACTAACTTACAACCTTGTAGGTGATTACTAGCTTGTCAATTAGTACTAGAATTAATAAATGAAACAAAAAGAAAAAGAAAAGAAACTAAGAAATTCTTGGTCAGTGATGATGTGGCATGCACGTGGCTGAATTGGATTGGCGTTAAAATTCTTGAAAGTTTGAAAAATTATTGTGTCTTCAATTTTTATTTGATCAATCTTCAATTGGAAGAATGGAAATAAGCCTTGGGAGGGAAAAAACATGACTTGGAGCCTTTTTCAATATTGAGAAAGGGTTTGACTATCCTTTCACCTTTTTGGCAAAAAAACTTTTTGAAAGTCTTTTCCCTCTTTCCTATTTTGTTTGTCTTAGAAGATATTCTTACTCCCTTTTGGTAAATAAGACTTTTGGAAGCCTTTTTGTTCCCTTTTTTGTTTTGTATTTTCTTGGGATATGCTTTCAAGACTAACAAGCGACCACGCCTTTTTCAACTTTGTTAAGATCAAACCACACCTCTTTAAGTGTTCTTGCTCAACAATACATGAAGAACAACAAGAACACTCAAAAATGGAATCCAAACCAATTCAGCTCCAAATTTGATAATTTATGTTCCTTTTAACACATGTTGAGCTCTACAACAACAACAACACATTTTCAAGCCACCAATCCTCAACAACAATCTGAAATTTTGAGATTCATCGTTCTATCTTCATCAACCTTCAACTCAACAATGCTGAATATCTCAAAAATATATGGATTAAGCTCAAATACAAGATCTAGGCTCACTTACTATTAGGAACAAGAACCTAACACTAGAAACAAACAAAACACACAAAAATCTCCTAAATCTAAGACTCAAGTTTCAGCCAAGACACAAAAATGTGACACACTCTTTTTTTGAGATTTTCAGATTTGGACACCTCTTCTAGTGTTAGGAAACAAGGATATAACACTAGGTGACAAAAAAACAAAAAAATTAAAGACCAAGATTTGGGCCTAGGGCCAAAAACTGGACAAAACATGTTTCTTTGGGATTTTCAGTTTTCTACACTTTTTTTTATTTTCCAAAATAGCCATCCCATTATTGATCTGGTGGGAACAAAACCAATCCTTTCTCTAATACTAAATGATACAGATATGACCTACGAATGCCAAAATAGTCAACAACACATGAACAAACCAAGAAAAAGATGAAGAAACTAGCAAGGCAATAATAAAACAAATCGAGAAGATAACAAAGAAAATCGAGGATTATATAAAAACACACCAAACAAATGACACAATAAATAAAAAAGATAGTTTGGTATAAAGGGATTACAAAACCAAATAACCAAGATGTTTCTCAAACGTCTATACCCCTAAATTCCATAACCAACACCAAACTCTTACGTAGACACAAGAGGGACGTCAATCTCCTTAAGCACTAACATTTGTAAGAAAAAATACAACACATTTGAATCCATACTTAATATGCCCTAGTTACGATTTCACTCTCTCTTTCTCTTTAGAGAAGACTTGTTCTTTCAATATTTCATATCAATAATCAACTAAGAAAATAAACCCTTCAATGTCCTACTTGTAGTCTATTACAAAAGAAGAAAAAATGACCAAACTACCCTTAATTAGAAGGAGTTCCTATGGAGTGTAAAGGTGGGGAATAAAATAACCACTACGCCCTTCAAAATATGCCATCCCTTGTGCCATTTTGACCTTCATAATTATTCTTCATCACTTGGACTCTTGGATATCTCATCAAGGCAAGCTCCCAAGTGACCTTCCACACATGAAATTGATCTATTGTGGACTCAAAGTAGGTCTCTCATGCATGTCTCTAATTCCTTAATGTGACAGCAATTGGATTCTCTATGTGTTGGACTTGCAGAATGTCATCAAAAGCTATGTTGGCCATTTGGATCAGATCACTTCAGAGGTCAACCTTTGACCTCTAAGATAACAAATCAACCTCCCCCTAGGATCTAGCGAACCACCTACCCATTCTATAGCCGATTCACTAAGGAACCTAATGACAACCTTACGAGTCTAACAATCCAAGGATGCGTAACAAGAGTGTAAC
Organism: Capsicum annuum; assembly: GCF_002878395.1. Classification (NCBI taxonomy): domain Eukaryota; kingdom Viridiplantae; phylum Streptophyta; class Magnoliopsida; order Solanales; family Solanaceae; genus Capsicum; species Capsicum annuum. The sequence continues at coordinate 111,852,171 of NC_061118.1, read as the reverse complement.
CAATCCATCCCTAGAATGATATCAATGTCTACCATATCCAGTTCAAATAAATCTACCAAAGTCTGCCTATCACCAGCAGATACCACATACGCCCTACAGACTCTTTTAGTAATAATCAAGACACCTGTTGGTGTAGAAAAAGAAAAAGGATCCAAAATAACCTCAGGATTAAAACTAGTACATATAGCCACATATGGTGTCATATAGAAAAGACTGAACCCCAGATCAAGCAGACAATAACCACTAGATTCCTTCCGAGATGCAAGAGCATAAAACCAATTCTATCTTGTGCCAGTACCAGAAGCAGGTCATACATCAAAACCGTACCACTAGGCGTAGGAGTAGAAGATAAAGCGATCAAAGCTTTGATAGCTCCTGAAGCTCCCTTACAAACTAGATAATTCTTGAGCATACGACCAAGAAGGCCATATTCAAAACACTTGTCCCTCCCTTAATCGTAATATCCTCAATAAAATGACCACAAAATTGAAAAAGAGGGCATAAAGAAACTGGCTAACCATCACTCACCTGAGATTGAGCACTGTGTACTCAAAAATTACCACCACCTTGTGGACACCTGTAACCCGACTACCTTGGTTAAGAAGCACTAGCAGTAGAAAAGGAACCAGAACCCTCCCTCACTTCTTATTTGGCTATTTACCTCCATTGCAACTACCCTGATGCATACCACTCTACTTAAAGAACCTACTTATCTTACCCTGCTTTTTCCCAAACTCTGCATGTTTCTTTTTTTCTTCCTCGACCTGCTTCATATTGAAAACCAACCTCGAAATATCCATAACCTTATTCAACAAAGTAGTCTTGATTTTAAGTATTTGATCCCAAGATAGGCCAAGAGTGACCTTTCTTATTCTCGCCCTCATGTTAGCCACCAAATTAAAAGTATACCTTGCTAGTTGATAAAACTTGAAGGCATATTTCTTGACAGATATCTTACCTTTATTGAGATTTATAAACTTCTCCATCTTTGTTTCTCTCAACTCTTGAGGAAATAAACAATCCAAAAAAGCATTAGAAAAGACATCTTATAAGGACAACTTTTTTGCATCACCTCTATCCTTATTCTACTTTTCATAGCATAGGTATGCAACATCCTTGAGTTGATAAGCTATCAAGTTTACACCTTCCATATTAGTTTCCTGTATTACCCTTTATATCTTCTATATTTCATCCAAGAAACCCTGAGGATACTCCTCTACCTTTACACTAGTAAAAATAGGAGGATTTAGCTTCAAAAATTGGCCAACCCTTATGACCTAGTAGACAACCAACCAGATATATCCTGCTCAGCCTGAGCAGCAAGAAACTAAGTAATAGTATGAATAGACTGGTAAAATTCTACATTAGTCACCTCACCCTGAGGAGGACTAGTAGTAATAGGAAGAACTCTAGAACAATCAAGAATAGGACCCTGAGAACGAGTGTGAACTCTAGGTGTAGGATGTATCCCACCAACTTCATAACTATATAGAACAAAAGAATTTTATTGAATTCTAAATTGTTGAGGCATGATCTAAAAAGTGAACAACCAAGGATTAGAGAAAAATTTCAAGACTTAGACTCCAAGCTTGAAAGAAGAATACTAAGTAAGTGAAACATTCCTAAATGTCATATAGCCTCTCTTTTATGAGTGTGGTCTACTGCACACCCCTAAAAGAGACTCTACTAGACACAGATTTATAAACTCCTAATTGACCATGAACCTAAAGCTTTGATACCAACTTGAAATGAACTAAACTTAGACCTTTCTCTAATGGGCGTCCCAAGTTTGATCGGGACCAAAGACAACATCTATTACTAAACTCAACCTCCAGTCGTTTACCTTGAGTTGGCTAAATTTCAAACATATAACAAGATAGCATAACTATCCTAAAGATAGACTCTGGGATAGGTCTATTATCAAGAATAACCCAACCGAGTGTGACATCCCATAACAACCGTCCAATAACCTAAAAAAAACAAACCATAATCCAACCATAATCAAATAAGTTCTATTAATAAGTAGATATATGATCCCAAAATAAAATATGATAGAACAATGAGAAATTTTATCCAATGATGTCATTCCCAATACTAATACCAATACTAAGGCTAACCCTAATGCCATTTCTGCCCATTCCAAACCATAGTAGTTCCACAAAAGCCTCTAACCAAAAAAATATAAATATCTAATTGGGACATTTCCCCAACCATAGACAAAACTAAAATACATAAATAATCTAGAGTATAAAATAACATCCATGAAATAGAGCCTTCTGAAAATATGGAAGCTCACCACTTTAATCCAAAGCTGGCACCCGAGAGTCCAAATACAAAGCAAGAGAAGTAGAATGGTTTGTTCCTGCATAGCATGGGGATACAAATTCCTAAAGACAAGTTGACAGGTAAACGCTAGTAGGAACTCAGGATAAGAGTAAAATAATTCCAATTATGAAACCATGCAAAACTATCAATATGCATAAAAACTGTACATATATATAACCGTGCTAGGAAAAGAAATCAGTTTTAGTATGCCATGAAAGCCGTTACCTGGGTTGTGTAGTTTTATGATCCTAAAAGCATCCATGGGCTATATGGGTTCAGCTACCCCTACTGAAAAGGCCCTAGTGATTTCAACTACACGACTAGATAAAAGAACTTGGGATGACTAGTACATCCCCCAAAATATAAAGTGTGGCATCATGCACACGATCACTAGGACCAAACCTCACATCGACAAATATGAGTTTTTAGTTTTGATCCCTTCGGGACCTCCACCTTCTAATTCTTTGTTGCACCCCCTTTCAGACCAATTAAAGTGATTAAGAAACAACCAACCCATTATCCATTTTTATTAATCAAGGCCATTAGTATTGGTATCATCATATCAACTATAAATTGTAAGTATTGTTCTTAGCCAAACATTTTTTAGATCAAGGGATTACCATGTACCCATTGATCATATTTTCTAATTAAATTGTGGGATTCTCATTGTAATACCCCAAAAATCCAAACCAATATTAGAACTATGCTTCAAGCTTATGAGAAATAAATAATAATGCTTTACCAATTTTATGAGTGATTTTGACATATATTAAGTCGTCCAATAACTCTCAACTATTAGAAAAATCAAAACAATCCTTACCGATTTAATTTTTGATAAGAATATTGCTTTAGTCAACTTCAAATGAATGTATATTTTTCTCTACTTAGAATTTTTCAGCACAAGACTCACCAAAGTGTAGGAAATTCAATTAGCTTTCCAATGATATAACTTTTTCCCAAACCCGATATTCGAGTGAGAAGTTATAGCACTTTTACTAAAGAAGTAGGCCAGAATGAGTATTACCGCATCGCGGTGATAGGCCAAATGGAATTCTTCAATTTACAATGAATAACTGTGATAGTGCTGCATCACGGTGAAGGTGTAGCTCCCAATTACAATTTTCCAGTATGTCAAAGTGATAGCTTTGCATTGCACCAATGGCTATTTTCATAGTTTTCAATTTTCAGTAAGGCACCGCGATTTCCATTGCATCGTGCCAAGGTGCAATTTTGCGCTCGTCCTTGGACTGCACTAGCTGACTAATTTTAGTGCCTCACCGCGATAGTATTGCATCTCAGTGATATAGCCAAATTCAAGATTCCAGTGATGAAAAATTTAAATTTTTTTAGGGAGAATTTGGTCTTTTTCAGCAGCCCTAATCAAGTCTAAACATGTGATTTAACCCCTAATATCCTAGTTAAGTCAATATTCTATTCAATTTACCCCAAAATTAATAAAATTTTCTCAATTAGCAAAAACCTAGCCTTCAAGAATCAAGAACAATCTCAAGAAATCCATTACGATTCTTCAAGAATTAAACTTCCCAGGTATGTTAGTTGCTCATCCATGGGCCCTTACTATCCCTGGAGTCTAAGAACCCTTTTTAAAAATATAAATTTTTAGATTTGTCATTTCTATGCTTAAATTATATTGTACTCACGTTCATGATTTTGGTTAGGTTACAATACATGATTAACTACAAGTTTCATGAAATTAAGATAGTACCTGTGTTGAATTATGTGATCCTCATATTAAACCCTTGAAATTTGCAAGTTGAGTGTTGTATTCATGATTCTTATGTGTTGACCATTATCATGTATATTAATTATGCTCCCTAAGTGTTTGATAGAATGCCTATTTAAATCGAATAGTGAAATCTTGACATGTTATCATATGGTCCCATTCATGTACAAGTTTGTGCCTCTCAAGTGTTTGACAAAATGTCTAAATGAATGCATTATGAACAAGTAACTAATTTTATGCTTTCAACATTATGCCATATTTTACTATTGATGTAACTGAGTCCTGGGGGTATTTAATAACCAAAAATCTAGCTATTTACTAAGATCACAATAGTTATAGAATAGACTCAGTAGCATCACAACAGTCGTATTACATTAGTCTTCACGATCAGCATCAGTCCAGTTAAACTTAGTTCAATTTAGTCTAATAATTAGTTTCATTTAGTAGAGAATACGATTCAGCATTGAGCAAACCCAAGCATAGGGTCTCACCTTCCAATTTAGGGTGTGACCCTTAATAGCAGTCCTTATATTCCAGAACTACATAGCCAATGTAGGTTGATAAGGTGTTTACCTTCCAGTTGAGGGTAACATCATTCTCCTTTAGTGCACCTACAAGATGAGAGTGACTCTTTAGCTTTTTGGTACCGGTGGCATGATACAACACCCTTCCAATTGGGGTTACATGTTGGACCCTGATAAGATATTAAGGCATTTCATTTAGATGATTACCTCCCACAGTTTTAGTTTTAGTTTCAGCATAGAACTTAGCTCAGTTTTATAGAATCAGGACTATCAGAAACAACCACCAAGTTATCATTAATTCTGTTCTAAGTAATCTTACATTTCAGTTACTCAGTTATCAGAACTTAATACTCTTTTTTAGTATAAATCTTAGATACAGTATATATGTATATACATAATATTACATGCTAAGTATTTACAATGGTTTTAATTATCTATGTACTCTTATTCAGTTACTTTATATCATTCAGTTACTTACTATTCCTGCATATGAGACCATGAATATTAGCCTTACCTCATCTAGTATACTTGTAAATTCTACATACTTATCGCATACTACTTTCTTTTGCTATGATGTCTCATATCAATAGTTCAGACGCTCAGGTTCTTGACTGTGCTTAGCTAGATTCAATTAGTAGCAGCAGATTCAGTAGTGAGTCCTCATCCATTGAGGATATTATTTATTTCAGTATTATAGTAGATTCAGTATTTTGTAAGTCAAAGTTAGTTGGGGGCTTGTCCTATCAACTCCACATTCAGACAGTTCAGTAGAGGATTCTCAAACTAGACTAGTTCAGATAGTATTTAGTTTTTAGATATTATTATTATATGCTATATTTATCATTATTGAGAGTATTAACCTTATCGCATTTTAGTGTAACTTCACATTATTTAAGTATTATTATTCAGTGCTCATAGTAGGTACCAGTCATAGGTTAACTCGTGGTCCTTCGGGGTTGTAAGCACCGTGTAGAATTTGAGGTAAAGAATCCGGGTTTTACAAATATGGTATTAGAGCCTAAGATTCTAAATATTCCTAGGGATTCTAAAAGACACATCAAGTAGCATCTTGTGCATGAGTGTATAGTGCGCCATACTTATGAAAAAAAGGATACAAGGCATTTTAGGAAAATTTTCCGTTCATTCAATATTCATGTAGTGCGAGTGAGCATGAGATCAAGTTAAAATATCAGTATAATCCAACTCTTCCTTCTATTTAAAAAACATGCCTCCCAGAAAAGCTAATGGAAGAAGGAATGAAAATCAGCCAGCAGCTCTGTCCGTTCAAGAAGATTCCCTAAATGAGCACATCTCCCATGCAGAATCAGAGATGCTTTCACTACTTTAGCTTATTCTGTAGTTGCTCAGAACAACCTATAGGCTGTTGTTCTATCTAGGCTTGGGGTTCATACTCAGCACAGCAAGGGGGAGAAGCATAGAAAGAAAGATAGAGAGAATAATAGAGTCAGAACAAGTAGTTTTAGGCCAAATTCAGGGGGTGGAAACCGCTTCCAATTCCGTTAGAAATTCTCAGTTGCAAATCTTTCTGCAGCTAGTGCACCAGTGCAAAAGTTTATAAATAACTGTCGAGATAGTGCATCAGGCTCTAAGTCTCAGGGTAGCATAAAAAGAGGTCTTACTAACCCACTTTGCTAGAAATATGGTAGAAATCATCAGGGTGTGTGTAGAGATAGTAGTGGTATGTGCTTTGGATTTGGTAGGCTAGGCAATAGGATGCGGGAGTGTAAAGTAATGCCTCTAGTGGTCAATACCAAAACAAACTGTATGCACTCCAGTCTCATTAAGATCAGGAAAGTCCTTTGGATGTAGTTATGGGTACGTTATAGGACTTTCATAATGTTGTGTATGCTTTATTAGACCCTAGAGACTTACTTTCTAATGTAAATCAGTATATAGCTATTAGTTTTGGTGTCAGTCCCAATACTGTACTAAATCCCTTCTCAGTACCAACCCTATTAGGTAAACCTATTCCAGCTAGACGAGTATACAAAAATTGCTTGGTTACAATATTTCAGAAAATCCCTTCACTTGAAATCTGTAATAGAGTCATTCAATTTTAGTTTCCTGATGGACCAATCATTTAATGAAGGGGTAGTACCTCATTTATTAAGAGTCAGACATATTTTAATATTTTTTTAGAGTCCTATGACAGCATGTAACCAAGAGTTAGAAGTATAAACCTAGGAGTTTAGCAGCAGTAGCAGGGTTGGTATAGTGTTATCTGAATTTGGGCAGGATATATTTCATGGGGCTAGTTGTATGAAAGGTAAATCAATAAGATTGAAGTAGTGTACAAAATAATTTAAGTTTGTTGAATCAAAACATATGTTGTGGATGTAGTAAGTGTAGGCTATGATGAAAGTAGTCAGTGTTGAGGTTGTTATATGATGATTAATGGGGCAATAGAAAGCTAAGAACTATGTATCATAAGGAAGTACTAGCAGTGGACCTTAAATTATCAGGTGTAGTTGTAACGTACCGAATCTGCACCCCGAACGCTACACGGTGCTTACGACTGTGAAGGACCACAAGGTAACCCATGATTGATATGTGCTGTGAGCACTGAATAATAATACTGTAATAAATGTTAAAAATAGGCTAAAATGCCATAAGGTTCAAATTCTATAATACTGGTAAATAATAACATTTGATAAACATCTAAAATTTGAATATTGTTTGGACTAATCTAGTCTGAAAAGCCACAAACTAAACTATTTGAATATGGAGTTGATGGGATAAGACCCCAACTAACTCCAACTACTAAACTACTTATAAACTAATAACTAAAATAAAAGCATGCCCTCAATAGATGAGGACTTACTACTGAAACTACTGTTGATAACTGAATTTGTCTATGCGTGTTAAGGAAGCTGAGCATCTAAACCTATGATTTAAGATATCATAGTGCAAAGAAAGAGTATGATTCTGTACGTGGAATGTATTGGTATGCTAGATGAGGTAGGCTGATATGCATGGGTTCATATGCATGAACAAATAACTGACTAGGTAACATGATTATAATAAAATGAGAGTACCTGTATAACTAAAACTGATGAAGCACTGATTATGCAATACTATCCACATATCTACATATGTTGTGTTTGAGATCATAGAAACACTGGATATTGAGTTTTGATAACTGAAAGACCGATAACTATGTTTACTGTTACTGCAATACTACTAACTGAGTGACTATTTCTGACAGTCCTGATTCTATGGAGTAGTGCTAAGTTCCATACTAAGCTGACCGATAATGTCTGATAGTCTTAATTCTGTAGAACTGAACTGAGTTCGATACTAAGACTGAAACAAAAACTATGGGAGATAATTATCTTACTGATATGCTCCTTCTCTAAACTTATTTAGGGTCTAACCTATAACCCCAGTTGGAAGGGAGTCAGTACTGTGCCATGAGTAAAGATAAGTATTGAGTCACCCTCATATGGCAGGTGCTCTGAACGAGAATGGTGATACCCTCAACTGGCATGTAGAGCACCCTATCAACCATTATCTGGGAGGTTGATATCTCAACCTACGCTGGCTAAATAGTTCTAGAACACAAGGACTACTTATAAAGATCACACCCACTACTAGTAGGTGAGTCTCCAACCTTGGGTTTACTTGGTGCTGAATCTTACTCCTTACTGAATATACACTAAACTAATTTCTAAACTGTTTTAGGCTAGACTAAACTATTACTGATCGTGTTAACTAACTGAACTGGACTAAGTTCACTGAGTACTGTAGTTAATTGTATGTTCTAAGTTCTATTTGTTTACTAGATATACTAAGCTCTATACTGACTGAATACTACTGTATCTGACATCACTGAGACTATTCTGAAGCTACTACAATTCTAGGTAAACAGGTAGATTTGTCAGTTATTAGATACCTCCGCAAATCGATAGCTTATAAAGTAAAGCATAGCATGATCTTAAAAAGCATTACAATGTTCATAGCTCAGTCATAGAGACTATTATCAAACACTTGTAAGATATAAGCTTGTGCATATGCTAGCATGTCATGATTTCCCTATTTAATCCACAAGAGCAATTTTTCAAACACTTGGGGAACATAATCTATGCACATAATACTAATTAACATGTAGGCATCATGATTTTCAGTCCCAACCTACAAATTCAAGGGCTTAAACATGAATTCACATAATACTACACATATGTCACATAAATTTATATGAATTTTTTAATAATACATGGATTAGAAATCCAATTAACATCATAATAATTAATACATTCAAACCCAACATAGAATTCATGAAATCAATAAACTTGAAGTTTTAAAATAGGTTCTTGAACTCCAAGAGTGGAAGTAAACCCTTCGATAAATACCTAATGTACCTTGATACTTGAATTCTTAAAGATTAATGGGGAATTCCTTGTATCTTGATCTTGACTTTGATGGGTTAGGATTTGTGTCTTGAGAGAATTTGAGGGAATGAATGACATTTGACTTTAGAAAGGCTTAATTACGTGTTTTACGGTTGAATAAGAGTGAGGAAATTGACATAAATACCCTTCTGGAAGTAGAATTTAAAGAGGAAAAATTAGGCATAGTAACGCGTGCTGACCAATGCGATGGTTGATGCATCGTATCGAGTCCCCATTAATTCACTAAAATTATACTTTAAGGCTGGGAAAAATATTTATCGATGCGATGGGTGATGCAGCGCGTCGAGATCGCGTCGACCCACTATTTTTGTCATCCAAACTCGGTTCAAATAAGGTTTGAAAAATTCAAAACTCACCTAGAGTGACCTATCAACACACCTGATCATGATTCAATCCAAAGATTGAATTTTTAAGGTTATAAGGGTCATGAAATAAGATTGCCAACTTATGAAGGCTAAAATGAATTCTATGTGTAAACACTTAGCTGAAATTTTTAAGTCTGGGAACTCTTTTATGCTCTAAAGGGCTGAGTTAAGGTTAGAAATTTTTGGGGTCTTACATCTCACCCCTGGGAATATTTATCCTATAATGAGACTGACTAAGTTGAGAATACTGATAGATTGAACTTACTTACTGGACATGCACAACTGAAGCATGATTTCATGACTGAAACTACTGATATGCTGAATTTTCAAACTGAACATGGATATCTGATGCATGAGTACGTCACTGAACAGATTAATAAATGAATGACTATATATGTAATGGAAAAGAATACCAAGTGTATAACTGTAACTAAAAACGAAACTGATTATATCTAACGAAGACTGTTACCTCAAGTTGAATCTAAGTTTGAGGAGAAGAGGTGAGGATACTTGGTCTGCATACCTTCTCTTGCTTCCCAAGTAGCTCCCTCAACGGACTAATTCCACTAAAGATCTTTGACTAAGGGAACTTCTTTATTCCCTAGTCTGTGAATTTGATGATCAAGGATTTGGTCTGGAACCTCTTCAAAAGAGAGATCATTATGAATTTCTACTCCCTCTAAGGGAACTTTGACTTTTGGGTCTCTAATGCATTTCTTTAGCAAGGATACATGGAATACAAGATGCACTGAAGCAAGGTCTTAAGAGAACTCAAGGTCGAAAGCTGCCCTTCCAAAATGACCAAGAATTCTATAAGGACCGACATATCGAGAACTATGTTTTCCGTCTTTCCAAACCGTTTCACTTCCTTCATGGGAGAGATTTTTAGGAATACAAAATCACTGATCTAAAACTCGAGATCATTTACTGAAAATGCATGAATGGAAACATGGGACCATAACTGAGCCTGAAACATGATACATTTACTAAATATCATGAACTAAACTGAGCCCTTTAATGCATGACTTAGGTTAAGATTGGAACTTGAGCATCCACTTATGAGTACCCATTACTCCAAATTGGATGCATTACATTAAGAGGAAATAGAAGGTTTAGATCATGAATGGTTGGGAGATAATAGTGCATCTCCCTCTTGGGATAATACAACCCTTAAAGGATACTGACTTGACTAAGCTACTGAGGAAAGATTGGGATGATACATAGGGCACCTATGAACTGAATCACGACTGAATATCTGGGATATAAAACTGAGGCATGATACATAAACTGAGCTAAACTCACAACTACCTGGTGGCTCCATCTATGAATAGTTACCTTTATAAGACTTCGGATAGTGTGATTAGATAGAAATTTGGGAAACAAAACCATACGAACTTATCCTCCTGACTATCAAACTGTATTGCTGGATTTGCAGAATAACTCTTGCTAGAAACTTATACTCAATTGGAGCCTTTCTTTGACACTCTTTCTATAGAGTTTAGAGTTCTAATGGCTTTAGGGAGTAAGGAATCTTTGCATGGGCTAAATAAAACATCTTAATAAGAAATCACATCCTTACTAAAATTCTATAGTGTGAGGCGAGGCCTACTAAACATCTTATAAGATAGAGTGACTAAGCCCTATGCACAGTATCTATAAATTTTCAAGCCTAGACATATTCCTTGAATACCCACTCAACTATATTTACACCTTAGTACGGTACTTCACCTGAGATTACTGAAAATATACTCATGGGCACTGAGCACGAATGCATAAACATACTAACTTATCTGATTAAATAAATGGTTGATAGTTGAATACTGGTCATGTAATATTGAACTATACTTAGTCTGGACTAAAACTGTAGAGTATTATGCAAATGAGATAAGGACTGACTGAGCAACATGAGATAACTAAAAATGAATTTATGAAAGTTGTATTATTTGAGATTACAAGACCAAGCCTATAGCATTATTCTAAAATGGTCTGTAAACTGAGGTACTGAAATAAAGATACCTGTATGCTATGGTCAAGTAAACCTGAAATTGAACTGAGTTACTGATCTGATTACTCATTTAAGATTGTGACTAGGACTGCAATTGAGACTCATACTAGAACTGAATGTCGGATTCTAATAACTACATGATGGATACTGACATAAATCGAGGATTTGAATATACAATCACATTGAGCATTTTCTCAACTCCTAATTTCATGAAAAATTCTATTTTCTCTCCTTCAATAACTAAATACAACTTTTTGCTAGCCATTTACTTAGCACCCTAACCTACCATTCAGGCCCATTTTCATAACTGTAGCCTCCTGTAAAACAAGTATACAAAAATCTTTCCTTATCATGAAATATTTACTCTCTCCTATCTAAGCAATCGCTCATCACTACATAATTTCATAAGGAGAGTTCACTAAAGGATTAAAACATGAAGACCTGAAGCATGAATGATTACTATGCCGAACTCAACCCATAACGCAGGCCTAAGGAATAGTATATTAACACCATGGATTAATAAAGAGATCTAAACTAAGGATATACATGACATAATCTAAATTTAGCCAACATTGTAGCATGAGTCATGGAAACTGGGCTTATTGTAAAAGCATGACATGATTCTATTAGTCATGAGATACGTGACCTGAGTATTAAGTTTCTGTACTAATAAAACATGATTTGTAATACTAAGTGAACTTAAAATTGTTATACTAGGAACTGTAAGTGTGCATGATTTTTTCTACATGCATAATTATGAGCTATTATCATAGAGCTGAGATGTAAGACATTAAAAGATAAGGTACCATGATAACTGATAGGTTTTGAGAGTCTGAAGTATGATTATGAGATGATCGGTGGGTTCATCCTTATTACAGGATTAGATAAGAGTCATCTATGTAGACTATGATGAACATGTTCAAGTACTACTTGAACACACGGTTCATCAAGTCCATGAATACTACTTGAGCATTTGTAAGACCAAATGACATGACTAAGAATTCAAAGTTGCCACACCAACTTTTGAAAGCTATTTTGGGATATCATATTTGGGGAAGTGGATACTTGTTCTTGACTGTGACTTTATTTAACTGAAGGTATTCTATACATATCTTATGAATAGAACTGGTGCACCCCATGGAGAAATGCTGGGTCTGATGAATTCCTTGTCTAGGAGATACTTTAACTATTCATTTAACTCTTTGAGTTTTACTGGAGCCATTTTATTTGGCAGAATAGAGTTAGGCTGAGTATTTGGAAAAAAGTCTATATCGAAGTCAATTTGTCTTTTGGAAGGGACCTCAGGAAGATCTTTGAGAAACACATCAGGAAATTCACATACAACTAATACTGACTCAATATTAAGGGTGTCTGAACTAGAGTCTTACACTTGAACGATTTGATAGACCCATCCCTTACATATAATTTTTCTCGTCCTAAGGTAAGAAACAAGCAGAACCCTAAGTGTTGAAGTACTACCCTTTAATTCAAGGATAGGTTCATTCGAAAAATGAAAATGGACAATTCATTTTCTGCAGTCAGCTGAAGAAAATCAAGAATGTAGCTAATTTATGCCTAGAAGTAGATCAAAATCTATCATCTCTAATTTTACTAAGTCTACTAACATGACTTTCTGAAATACCATAATTGGACAGTTCTGGTATACCCATCGGTATAATATAGATTTATCCATAGGGGTAGAGACTAAGAAAGGATATGCTAGGATTTTAGGACTGACTCAAAATTTAATAGGTATATAAGGAGTTACAAAGGATAAAGAACCTCCTGGGTCTAGCAAAGCATAATATGCAAATGATAAACTTGTAACGTACCAGTGACCACATCAGGAGAACATTCTTGATCCTGTCAGGACTGAAGTGCATAAAACATATTTAGGGGTTGCCCACCGGTGGCACTGGAAGTGGTACCCATCTGATTCGAGCTACCGGATAGAGCTGAGAGATGGATATGCTAACTCCGTAAACCTGACTAGGGATAATCTCTAATTCTATAACCTGGCTTACCACATAAAAAACACAACCCACTACTAGCCCTACATATTCCCTAATGGTTTATGCCATATTTCTGACAAGGAGGATTCGTTCGGACACTATCTGTCCTTGGCATTCTTGCCCTCTTATTCTTTCTCCCTCTTTTACTACATCTCTTCTCTTCACTCTGGAAAGCTTGAGTGATTAGCATAGGTAGGATTGTATCTAGCTTATTTTTCTAGGCTACCACTAATTAAAGAAAGAAACTGAAAGCAGTCCTGAGTCTGGAGTGAGACACATGCTCATTCAAAGGATCTGCCTGAACGGGCAGAGGCGTTGGCTGGTTTCCAGTTCTCCTTCCGTTATTATTTTTGGGAGGTATGTTCTATAAGAAAAAGTAAGAAAAGGATTAGACTGAGGCTTTAACTTGAGATCATGCTTAGTCGCACTATATGAATACTTAAAGAAGGAAAACTTTTCCTAAAACACCTCATGGCCTCTTGTCCATGAGTGTGGTGCGCTATACATCCATGTACAATAATCTACTAGATGCAACTTTAAAAATTCCTAAGACTCAGTTGAGTCTTAGATTCTAATACCAAGTTTGTAATGCACTGAATCTGCACCTTAGATGCTACACGGTGCCTACATCCTCGAAGGACCACAAGCTAAACCATGACTGATATCTACTGTAAGTACTGAATAATAATACTATAATAAATGTAGAAAATATACTGAAATGCCATAAGGTTCAAATTCTTAAATACTGGTAAATAATAATATTTGATAAATATATAAAATCTAAATACTATTTGAACTAGTCTAGTCTGAAAAGCATCTTACTGAACTGTCTGAATTTGGAGTTGATGGGATAAGCCTCCAACTAACTCTAACTACTAAACTACTGATAAATTGGTAACTATATTAAAAGCATGCCCTCGATAGATGAGGACTAACTACTAAAATTGTTGTTGATACCTGAATCTGTCTATACACGGTTAGGAACCTGAGCGTTCGAACCTGTGATATGAGACATTATAGCATAAAAAAGAGTATGCAGCAGTATCTAAAATATACTGGTATGCTAGTTGAGGTAGGCTGATATGCATGGGTTCATATGTATGAACAAATAACTGACTGGGTAACATGACTATAATTGAATGAGAGTACATGTATAACTAAAACAAATGAAACATTGATTATGCAATAAAAAGGGCAGTTGGGTGCATTAAAGCTACCACGATGCATGATGTCCGAGAAAGATCCCCACTACAAGGGTTTATCGTACGCAACCTTACCTTGAATTTTTGCTAGAGGCCAATTCCAAGGCTTGAACTCGTGACCTCCTGGTCACATAACGACAACTTTACTAGTTACTCCAAGGATCCCCACATACTGATTATGCAATACTGCGCACATATCCACATATGTCGTGTCTGAGATCATAGTAATACAGGATATTGAGTTTTGATAACAAAAACACTAAACACTGAGTTTTTTGTTACTGTAATACTGCTAATTGAGTGACTAATTCTGAAATTCCTAATTTTTTTGAACTATACTGAATTCCATACTGAGCTGAGTACTATGTCTGACAGTCTTGATTCTATAGAACTGAATTAAGTTCTATAATAAGACTGAAACTTAAACTGTGGGAGATAATCATATAACCGACATGCCCCTTCTTTGAACTGAAAGGTGTCAGGACCGTGCTACAGGTAAAGTCAAGTGCAGAGTCACCTTTATTCGGCAGGTTCTCTAAATGAGAAAGGTGGTACCTTCAATTGGAAAGTAGAGCACCTCATCAACCTTCAACTGGCAGGTTGATATCTCAACCTGCGCTGGCTACGTAGTTCTGGAATACAAGGATGGCTTCTAAGGATCACACCCTCTATTGGCAGGTGAGTCCCCATTCTTAGGTTCACTCAGTGATGAATCCTACTCCTAACAGAATAGACACTGTAACTAATTTCTAAATTGTTCTAGGATAAACTAAACTATTACTGATCGTATTAACTGACTGAACTCAAATGAGTTCACTGAGTACTGTAGCTTATTACGAGTTTGAAGTTCTATTTGTTGACTGGATATATTGAGTTATATACTTACTTATTACTATTGTACATGACATCACTAAGACTATTCTGAAGCTATTGTAATTCTAGATAAACAACTAAATTTGTTGGGTATTAGATATCCCCACTACTCGATAGCATAAAATCTAAAGCATAGAATGATCGTGAAAAGCATTACCCTATTGATAACTCATTCATAAAGATATTTTATCAAACACTTGTAAGATATAACTTTGTACAAATGCTAGCATGTTATGATTTCCCCTTTTAATCGACATGAGCAATTTATCAAACACTTAAGGAACACAATCTATGCACATAATACAAATCAACATGTAGGCATCTTGATTTCAAACCCCAACCTAAAAATTCAAGGGATTAAACATGAATTCACATAATACTACGCACTTGTCACATAAATTTACATGAATCTTGTAATAATTCATGGATTAGAAACCCAATTAACATCATAATTATGAATACATTCAAACCTAACATGGAATTCATGAAATCAATAAAATTAAAGTTTTAAAAGATGTTCTTGAACTCCAAGGGTGGAAGGAAACCCTTGGATGAATACCTAACAAACCTTGAAACTTGAATTCGTGAAGATTGATGGTGAATGTCTTTGATCTTGATCTTGACTTTGATGGGTTAGAGTTTGTGTCTTGACAAAATTTGAGAGAATGAGTGACATTTGCCTTTAAAAAGGCTTAATTATATGTTTTGGGGCAGAATCAGAGTAGGGAAATTAACCTAAATATCCCTCTGGACGTGGAATTAAAATAATAGAAATAGTATCTAGTGACGTACAGACTTACACGCCACATCAATGGGATCGACAGGATGACCGACGCATCGCGTCGAGTTTAGTTGATTCACTGGAATTACACTCTGAAGCTGGAAAAAATATTTGTCGATGTGATAGGTAATCCGTCCCATCGAGATCGCATTGACCCATTATTTTTGTCATTCAAACTCAATTCAAATGAGGTCCAAAAAATTTAAAACTCACCCAAAGTGATCTATCAGTGCACTTGATCATGATTCAATATAAAGATCGATGTTTTAAGGTCTTAAGGGTAATGAAATAAGATTGCCAGCTTATAAAGGCTAAAATAAATTCTAAGTGTAAACACTTAGCTGATATTTTTAAGTTTGGGACCACTTTTATGCCCTAAAGAGTTGAGTTAAGACAAGAATTTTATGGGGTCTTATAGTAGTCCTTTAGGATGAGTTTAGTGTTTATGAGTATTGTTATATCTTAAACTCTCCAGTAAAGTGGTTTCAGTTTGATGTAGAGTTTATTAAGTGGTTCATAGACTTAGAATAATCACTTTAAGCTAAGGGTGAGAGAGTAGAACAAGTAACCAAGTTAGGCTTTCATATTTTATTAGTAATATCGGTATGTGTAGAAAACCAGTGGGAGGGGATGATGCCCAATCCGTATTTACCTCAATGCAAAGTTTTGTACTTCAGCTATCACGATATCTACTAATGCCTTATATATCAGCTCTATTATCATAGCTTATATTTATTCACATTATCAAAGATTATTTACACTTATAGTTATTAGTATAAGGAGTTCCAATTCACCCAGTGTTACGAATCATGTTCCATGAATATAAAAACTCCAAACTCAGGTCATGCAGCT
This sequence comes from Capsicum annuum, assembly GCF_002878395.1. Taxonomy (NCBI): domain Eukaryota; kingdom Viridiplantae; phylum Streptophyta; class Magnoliopsida; order Solanales; family Solanaceae; genus Capsicum; species Capsicum annuum. Next base: position 111,835,058 of record NC_061118.1, on the reverse strand, counting down.
TATGACACATGTACCTATGCTTTACAATATGCTCAGTTCCCATGTGACACGATGGCCGATGCATCGCATTGAGAATTGTTGATTCACTAGAATTGCACTCTAAAGCTGAAAAAAATATTTGTCAATACAATGGGCGACACGCCGCATCAAGATCACATTGACCAACTATTTTTACTATCCAAACTCAATTCAAATAAGGTCTAAAAAATCCCAAAGTGACCTATTGACACACCTAATCATGATTCAATCCAAAGATCGACATTTTAAGGTCATAAGGTTCTTGAAATAAGATCACCAACTTATGAAGGCTAAAATAAATTGTAAGTGTAAATACTTAGCTGATATTTTTAAGTTTGGGATCTCTTTTATGCTCTAATAAGTTAAGCTTAGAATTTTATGGGGTCTTATAGTAGTCCTTCAGGATGAGTTTAGTATTTATGAGTATTGTTATATGTTAGACTCTACAGTAAAGTAGTTTCAGTTTAATTTAGAGTTTATTATGTGGTTCACGGACTTAGAATAACAGCTTTAAGCTAAGGGTGAAATGGTCGTACTAGTAACCAAGTCAGGCTTTCAGATTTTAGTAGTAATATCAGTATCAGTAGAAAACCAGTGGGAGAGTATGATGCCCAACCCATCTTTACCTCAGTGCAAAATTTTCTACTTTATCTATGACAATGTCTACTCATGCCTTATATGTCATCTTAATTATCATAGACCATATTTGTGCAGATTATCAAAAATCATTAATGCTTATAGTTCCTTATATAAGGAGTTCCGGCTCACTCAGAGTTACGAATCATGTTCCAGTAATATAGAAACTCCAAACCCAGGTCATGCAGCTCATGACTCATGCACTCATGCTTTATAGTATGCTCAGTTCCTATGTGACACGATGGCTGATGCGTCACATTGGGTTTGCTTGATTTATTGAAATTGCACTTTGAAGTTGGAAAAAATATTTTTCAGTGCGATGGGCGACGCATCGCATCGAGATCGTGTTGACCCATAATTTTTGCCATCCAAACTTAATTCAAACAAGGTTTGAAAAATCTAAAACTCCTCCAAAGTGACCTATCGACACACCTGATCATGATTCAATCTAATGATTGACATTTTAAGGTCATTAGGATCATAAAATAAGATCGCCAACTTATGAAGGCTAAAATAAATTCTATGTGTAAACACTTAGATGATATTTTTAAGTTTGGGACCACTTTTATGCTCTAAAAGGCTGAGTTAAGCTTAGAATTTTGTGGGGTATTATAATAGTCTTTCAGGATGAGTTTAGTGTTTATAAGTATTATTATATCTTAGACTCTAGAGTAAAGTGGTTTCAATTTGATGTAGAGTTTATCAAGTAGTTCACAGACTTAGAATAATGACTTTAAGCTAAGGGCTAGATGGTAGAACAAGTAACCAAGTCAGTCTTTTAGATTTTAGTAGTAATATCAGTAAGTGTAGAAAACAAACGGGAGAGGATAATGCCTAACCCATCTTTTCCTCAGTGCAAAGTTTTGTACTTCAGCTATCACGATGTCTACTCATGCCTTATATGTCAGCTCTATGATCATAGCTTATATTTATACACATTATAAAAAATGATGTACTCTTAAAGTTCCTAGTATAAGGAGTTCCAGTTCACTCAGTGTTACGAATCATTTTCCATGAATAGAGAAACTCCAAACTCAGGTCATGCAGCTTGTAACTTATGTACTCATGCCTTACAATATGATCAGTTCCCATAGCTCATGCTATACTCCTAATGATAAGCTAAATTCATATTCTATCATGTATATCCTCTGTTTAGATCTTTTATTAAATCCATGATATTGATATTCTATTCCTCAGGCCTCAGTTAAGTATTAAGTTTTGTATAGTGTCCATTCATGCTTCAGCTCCTCATGTTTTAACCTTTTTATGAAATGATATAGTGATGAGTAATTGCTTAGATGAGAGAGAGCAAATATTTTATGTTAAGGAAAGATTGTTGCATACTTGTTTTACATGAGGATGTAGATATGAAGATAGGCTTAAATATCATGTTGGTGTGTCGGTGGATAAATGCATTTCGCATACTGAATGGCGAGAAGGAGGTTGTATTTAGTTATTAAAGGGAAACTCAGAATTATTCAGGAGATGGGAAGTTATGAAATGTGAAGTGTATTGAAGTCATGACTCAGGAGAGTACTACAGTATTATGTGTGCGTTTCATAGATTTAAGTAGGCTTCAACATAGTGGGAGAATTCAACCTAGCTCAGACCTCTGTAGGTTGAGTTATCAGTACCCATGTGAATATTTTTAGTAGCCTCAAGTCAAATGTAGTGTTGAAGTAGAAATTATAGTTGAGGAAATAGTTGAGAAACGTGGCTAATATTACAAGTTAGTAGTTGCAGTGCATAAGGCTTAGTAACTCTAACTTAGATGATATTTCATAGGCTTTGCTCTATATTATAGAATTTTAGCCATGTTATGATTTTTATTCAGATGTCATATTCAGACCATGACAAGATTCTTTGCTCCATAAAGTAATTAGAACTTTATAGAAAGAGGGCTAAAGAAATACTCCAGTCGAGTATAAGTTTTTGCAGTGTGAGTTAGTTTGTAAATCCAGGAATTTAGTTTAGCGATCAAGCAGACAAGTTTGTATGGCTTTCCATCTTTCCATCTTGTCTTACTATCCAAAGTCTCATGAATATAACTATTCCAAGATGGAGCATCCTTGTAGATGCGAGTTCAGCCCAGTTTATTTATCATGCCTCAGTTTCAAATCCCAGATATTTAGTCATGATTCAATTCGTAGGTTTCCCGTGCATCATCTTAGCCTATCTTCAGTATCTCAGCCAAGTCAACATCCTACGGGGGACATAATATCAAAATGAGGAGATGCACTATAATCCCCAGAGCTTTTATGTCCTAAACCTTCCATTTTCTCTTCAAGTAACAAGATTTAGTTTGAAGTAATAGGTACTCATAAGTTGACTCTCTCATTTCAATCCCAGTCGTATGACTATTCCCATATCATGGTATGTATTCAAGGAACCAGTTCAGTTCATATATTATGTTTCAGACTTAGTTATGTTCACATGTTCTCATTCATGCATGTTCAATAAATTATCTCAGGTTCATTAGTATTCACAGGTTGAGGTAATAGTCTTCCTTAGATTTACTCAGTTCCATACTCTGTTACCTTTACAAACTTGGTATCAATTACCATTGAATATTATCCCTATGACAGTCATGCATTCAAATTCATGAATCAGTTCGGCCATGTACTCATGCTTCATTTATGCATGTTCAGTATGAAAACTCAATTTATCAGTAGTTTCAGTCAAGTAATCATGCTTAAGTTATGCATGTTCAGTATGAAAACTCAGTTTATTAGTGTTTCAATCATGTAATCATGTTTTTGTTGAGCACGTTCAGTATGTGAACTTAATGTATCAGTATTATCATGTTAATCAGTCTCATTCGAGGACGAATTTTCCCAAAGAAAAGATATTTTAATACCCCTAAAATCAAGACCAATATTCGAACTATGCTTCAAGCTCATGAGAAATAAATTATAGTGCTTTGCCAATTTTATGAGTGAGTTTGACATATATTAAGGACACAAATAACTCTCAACTATTAGACGAATTAAAACAATCCTTACCAATTTAGTTTTTGATAAGAATGTTTCCTTAGTCAACTTCGAATGAGTATATCTTTTTTCCTGCTAAGAATTTTCAACTCAAGACTCACCAAAGTGTAGGAAATTGAATCAGCTTTCCAACCATTTAAATTTTTCCCAAATCTAATATCCGGGTGAGAAGTTATAGCACTTTTAGTGAAGCAGTAGGCCAGAATGAGTATCACTGCATCACGGTGACAATCCAAATGGCATTCGTCAGGTTTTAGTAAATCACCATAATAGTATCGTGTCATGTTGAAGGTCTAGTTCTCAATTGGCATTTTCCAGTTTGTCAACCCGATAGCACAGCCTCGTGCCAATGGGTATTTTCACAAGTGTCAATTTTAGTAAGGCACCGTGATTTCTATCGCGTCACACCAATGTACTATTTTGCACTCATCCTTGGACTGCACTAGCTGATAAATTTTAGTGGTTCACAGTGATGGCACAACGTCATGGTGATGGCGAAAGTCGGGATTCCTGTGAAAAAATTTTAAATTCTTTCATGGAAAATTTGGTCATTTTTGGCGGCCCTAATCAAGTCTACACGTGATTTAACCCCTAATAACCTAGTTAGGTCATTATTCTATTCAATTTCCCCCAAAATCAAAAGCATTCTCTCAATTAGAAACACCTTAGCCTTGAGGAATCAAGAACAATCTCAAGAAATCCATCAAGAATTAAACTTTTCAGGTATGTTAGGTTTTCATCCATAGGCCCTTACCACCCATGGAGTTCAGGAACCTTTTTTAAAAATACAAGTTTTTAGATTTGTAATTTCCATGCTTGAATTAGATTGTACTTATGTTCATGATTTTTTTTGGATTGCAATCCATGATTAACTACAAGTATCATGAAATTAAGATAGTATGTGTGTTGAATTATGTGATCCTCATGTTAAACCCTTGAAATTTACAAGTTGGGTGTTGTACTCATGATGCTTATGTGTTGACCATTATCATGTACATTAATATGTTCCCCAACTGTTTGATAAAATGCCTATGTAAATTGAATAGTGAAATCATGACTTGTTATCATGTGGTTCCATTCATGTACAAGTTCATGCCTCTCAACTGTTTGATAAAAATGTCTAAATGAATGCATTGTGAACAAGTAACCAATGTTATGCTTTCAAGATTGTGCCATTTTTTACTATTGATGATGCCGAGTCCTGGGGGTATGCAGTACCCAAAAATTTTGTTGTTTACTCAGTTCACAGTAGTTATTGAATAGACTCAGCAGCATCACCAAAATTGTATTCAGTCAGTCTTCACGATCAGCATTAGTTGAGTTAAACACAGTTTAGTTTAGTTCAGTCTAATAATCAGTGTCATTAAGTTGAGAGTTGAATTCAGCACGGAGCAAACCCAAAGATGTGCTCACCTGCCAGTTGAGGGTGTGACCCTTAGTAGTAGTCCATGCATTCTAAAACTACATAGCAAGCATATTTTGAGATATCAACTTGCCAGTTGAGGGTTGATAAGGTGTTTACCTACCAGTTGAGGTAACACCATTCTCATTTAGGGTACCTGCCAGATGAGGGTAACTCTTTAGCCAGTTAGTACCCGTGGTATACTACTAATACACATCCAACTGGGATTACAGGTTGGACTATGATAAGATATTAGGGAATGTCGGTTAGATGATTACCTCCCACAGTTTCAGTTTCATTCTTAGCATAGAACTTAGTTCTGTTCTATAGAATTAGGGCTGTTAGAAATAGTCACCAAGTAATCATTAATTCAGTCATCAATAATCTCAGGTCTCAGTTATTCAGTTATCATAACTCAATACTCAGTTTAGTATAAATCTCAGATACATTATACATGTATATATGCATTATTGTATACTCAGTATTTACAACAGTTTCCGTTATCCATATACTCTCATTTAGTTACTTCATATCATTCAGTCAATTACTATTCATGTATATGAGCCTATACTTATTATCCTTACCTCTTGTAGTATACCTATACATTCCACGTACTGATTGTATACTCCTTTCTTACGCTTTGATGTCTCATATCATTGGTTCGAATGCTCAAGTTTCAAATAGCGCTTAGCATGATTCAGTTAGCAGCAGCAAATTCAGTAGTAATTCCTCATATATCGAGGATATTATTTATTTTTATATTACTATAGATTCTGTATTTTATTAGTCGAAGTAAGTTTGGGTCTTGTCCCATCAAATCCACATTCATATAGTTCAGTAGAGGCTTTTCAGACTAGACTAGTTCAGATAGTATTCAATTTTCAAATGTTATTATCAGTTTCTATATTTATTAGTATTTACAGTAGTAACCTTATGGCATTTGAGCCTAACTTCTACATTATTTTAGTATTATTATTCAGTGCACAAAGCATGTACCAGTTATGGGTTAGCTTGCGGTCCTTTAAGGTCACAAGCAACGTGTGGCATCCGGGGTACAGACTCGGGGCGTTACACCCATATACCCCACAAGTATGTTTATTAATCCATATAATTCCAAGAGAACTTAAAAAATTCATATCATTTAGGATTTAGTTACCAAGTTTAAACCATGCATAAGTTCCATTGAAAAAACAATATTATAGTGAAAGGATTGGTATATGCATTTTATCAAATACATTGGGGGCATAGTATTTCCAAAACCATACTCCATTACCAAACAACCAATTCCATGCAACTAGTTATCCAAAACCACCATTAATGAAGAAGCATAAATAAATCATGGGAAAATGATAACTAAGTATTTATAACCAAAACCCCCAAATTATATTTGAAAACCCAAAATCATAAAACATTCAAATCATGAAAACACTTTATAACACCATGTCTTTAGTTAGAACTAATAACTAGGGAATAGAACCTGACTTTAACCAAGATGACTATGGAGTGAAATCACCAAGACAAGCCCTAATTTAATCCCTAGGATAAAACCCTAGCATTAGTTTCCTAAAACCCTAGAAAGGATTTAAGAGTGTTTTCTAAGTGTTTAAAAATAGAATAATAGGGCAAATAACCTCCCAAGTGCAATATAAGTCTTGATACCTCATTAGGTAAGTGTGGAAATGTCAAAATTATCCTCACTTAAACTATATTTAATTCCTATCATAGGGTTCGACTGACACTTACGAGTCGTACCCTCCCTGTAAGAGTGATACCCATCTCTCATACCCTAGGCTTTCACCCTTGGACCCAGCACTATCAAAGGTACAACATACCCAAACCCTAGTCGTATGCAAGTGTACGATCAGTGCCTATAAATAATACCCCTGGTTGAATAAAATATCAAAAGATATGAACATTGACCACCATATAATTTTGTGGTACAACTCGTACCTTGGTTTATGACTCATGGTGTGCCACTAGTAAACAGATCCAACTTATGTTCTAAAGTATAAGATTAAGTGAAGTAGCCAAACAACCCGTACCCAACTATATGGCTCACCCCACCCAAATCATACCCATTCTAGTAACTACATGTATCCTACCAACCAACACTGGTCAGTATACAATTAAACCATACAACCCATACCCAAGTGTACGGTTTATTACACTAATTCATATATTTCTTAGAAACTGAAAATAAAGTAAATTTTTTATGGTACAGAAACTAGGGTGTTCGAACAATCATATGTACACAATGGGAAAACATTGTTTAAATATAAACATTCAAAACCCTAAACCCGTATTCCAAAATAACCATCAAAACCATATAAATAATACTTTTAAACACATTATATTAGCAAAGTAATAATTAGGGAAGACTAACATGCCTAAAAGATTCTCATTTGTGGAGAACAAACCTTTAATTTACCCCTAGATGCTCAACCTTGAAGAAACCCTAACTTACTTTGCTTGAAGCAATTTGAGAGAATAAAGAGGGTTTTTAATATTTTAAAATGTTAAAATAATACCCCAAAGGTTTCTTATGAGCGTGGAGTCTATGTGGGTAAAGAGGTAAATGTCTAAAGTACCCTCAATTAAAAGTGTAAAACATTATTGCCAGTGACTACGGGGCACACGGCGACTCATAACAACATATTACGACTGTAACACCACAACTTGGGATAAAGAGCCCCACAATGGCAAAACACAAGAGGGATACTGAGTATATAAGAAAGAAATCCTTACTTCCTAGTGACGTATTTTAATGTCATGTAGGCCTAGGCGAGAGCAGACAATATCACTAGTGGGTTGGGGAGTTATAGGGGTCTCTTGAGCCTTGATAGTTCGGGATGCCCGTAACGGCTACGGCCCTAGCTCGGGTCATGAAAATGACTTATCACCATGAGTTTTAGCCAAGATAATGTCATCAAGAAAGCATATTGTTGACCCTACGACATATATCACACAACTCGTTAGGGGACCCTATGACTCATTGGGTCGTAGTTATTACCAGGACAACAATTCTTGGAACATACACTTGTTTATCTATGGTTGTGACATTATGACTCGTAATGAGACCATACAACTCATTGGTATCCACTTGTACTCAAAAAAAAAAACTTAACTACATACATTATTTCGGCTGTAATTAGATCCTTACAACTCATTAAGACTCCTGTAATGCCATAATATTTTTTCTGAATCGGAATGCTACATGGTACTTATGACCCCGAAGGATTACAAGCTAACCCATGACTAATATTTATACCAGTACACTATAATATATAACATAATAATGCAGAAAACATAAACATGTAGGCCATATGGTTAAACTGAATAAATAATTTGTCAAAACCTAACATCCATATGGGTGAAAATACCCAAAACATCAGAAAATTGAATCAAATCTAAACATAAGTATGAATACTGAATCTGAAAGCCTCTAAGTGCTGTCTGAATAAGGAGTTGAACGAACATTTCTCCAACTAACTCTGTAAACTGATAACTGGCTAAAATAATAATAAATAAATTAAATCATATTATCCTTGAATGAAGAGGACTCACTGAATCTCTGCGACTGGAAGTGCTACTGCTACAGCTGATTTGGAGCTCGTGTCTCTAACCCTATGGTGTAACATAAAATGAAAGCACCATAGCACAAATGCATCAGTACGGGGGAATGTACTGAGTTTACAAGTGAGGTTGGCTAAATATAAACAGGGTTTACCTGTATGAAAAATGCTAACTATCTAATTGACATGAATGTAAGAGTACAAAAATGCATATATAGTAATTGAAAATGTGAGTACATGATAGCTTGTTTGGTATGCTAATACATGGTTTACTAATGGCTAAGATGATTGATACTAAAATTCTGATAACATGGGCGACTGTATCTGACAATCCTAAATTTGATAGAACTATCTGAGTTCTGTACTGTTGCTAGGTCTGACTTACCTGACTGTCTTGATATACTGAAATCTAAAGACCTATTTGAGTTCTTTTAGTGAGACTTATTCTAAAACTATAGGAGGTTGTTGTTTAACTGATATTCCCCAATAAAGCATATAGCTAAGTTGGGGTCCAATCTCTGCCCTGACTGGATGGGTGTCAATACAGCGCCACTGGTAAGGACAGTTGTGGATGACCCTTAGGTGGTAGGTATTCGAAAGGAGAATGGTGGGAACCCTAAAATGACAGGTTAAGCCACCTCATCAACTCTAATCTCACAGGCTAAGATGTCTCAACCTACGCTGGCTATGTAGTTCTGGAACACAAGGATGACTGTTAAAAACACACCCTTAACTGGTAGGTGAATCCCCATCCTTGGGTTCATTCGGTTCTAACTTCTACTCCCATCTAAAGAGACTAAACATAATTCAACTGACTGTACATGGACAAATTGACTGACTTCCGTTGACTGACAGAGTGGTACTATTATCTTAGAGTTAACTGAGATCATAAGATTTCTGAGGTTTCCTGAGTCACATGACTGACTGAGTTCTATAGATTATAGCTTGACTAAGATTATCATGACAACATGACATGGCTCTAAGCATACAACTATGTTTTTGGGTACCAATACCCCTAGGACTCGATAGAAGGAAACTGACACACATGACATGACTCGATCATAAGATTTGAGTCCACAATTCATAATATCATAAGTAATTCAACATCTTAAACATTTTAGGGAATGCATGGATATATTTTATGTACATAGCGTATATCTCCATTATCTTACATGTTTCATACCACCATAATAGCAACACATGAAAAGCATGGGATTCATATTGAAGTATATAGCTAACATAGACTTGTCATTTCGACATCATAGAACCATACAAACATGAATTTCTAGCATCCTAGGTATTTTATCAAACACCTTGCATGCATTCTTTAAGGCATATGTGAGTTTCATACTTGCACCATATTAAACCACCTAAAGTTCATGGTTTTCAATTAACAAAAATATATATTCCATGAAAACACCTTTATACATCACATTGAAACTTAAACAACAATTGTCAACCTGTACATACTCATATCACACTAAAAAGTTTACAAAATAATATTTAAAACATGGTTCTTGAGCTCTATGAACGGATTGGATCCATAGATGAACACTACGCATACTTAGAAAGAAAACCTTGATGATTTGCTGGAGAGTTCTTGGATTGGGAAACTTAATTCTCAATTATCTTGGAAAAAAGCTTGAATCTTGCTTTTGAAAGATGAGATTGATGAAAACCCTAATATTGTGGTTGAGAGCGTAAGAGAGGGTTTTTGAGATGCTTAACTGAAGAAAATAATGGGAAAAATTATGCCTCTTTAGGGTTATAAGTTGTGGAAGGTGAAGTAAATGACCACTTATAAAATAAATTCCCAATTTCTGAAAAATCTTAGCTGACGACCTTTGTGATACGGTATCATAAATATGGTAAGCTATCACGAATGTCGTCACTTAGGAGCTGGTTTTTGCCTTCGTTATAGGGCATCATAAATATGGTAAGCTATCACAAATGTCCTTACTTAGGAGCTGGTTTCTGCCTAAGGCTAACGACCTTAGTGATAGGGTATCACAAATATGGTAAGCCATCATGAATGTTATCACTTAGAAGCTATTTTCTACCTAAGGCTGACGACCTTCGTGATAGGGCATCACAAATATGGTAAGCTATCATGAATGTCATCACTTAAAAGCTAGTTTCTGTCTAAGGCTGACGACCTTCGTGATAGGGCGTCACAAATGTGGTAACCTATCACGAATTTCATCACTTAGGAGCTAGTTTCTGCCTAAGGCTGACGACTTTTGGTATAGGGCATCTCAAATGTGATAAGCTATCACGAATGTCATCACACTATTTCCAGCCTAGCATGCTAAAGCAAAATAGGAATAAATCTTTGCTCCGATATTTGATTTAGGAAAAATTGATACGTTGTAAAGCTAATTCAATTAACTATCTTTTAATAGGTCATGAGCTTAAAAATTCATAGTATAATGAGATATATGCTCCTTTGAAGTTGACTATACTAATATCCTTTCCAAGAATTCAATCGATAAGGAATGTTTTGATTCGTCTGATAGCTGGGAGTTATTTGAATCCTTAATATACGTCTAACCTACTCATAAAACTATAAAAGAACAATGATGTACTATGCATGATATTGGTACATGGCTCTAATATTGGTTTGGAATTTTTGGGGTATTACAACTCCCTACGACTCATAAGAGGATTCTTAGTCAAAACAGTAAGGACAAAATTTCAAAAATTCTCAAAGACCAAGGATTTGGGGTGTTGCACTGCTAAAGTTGTCATCTTTATAAATTAAGAGAAGGGTGGACCAAATAAGAGGTCCGGCCCTATGAGTGAGGTCACTTAAATAGCTAACCTACTGATAAAGTGACGATTACTTAAATGGTTAATTGTCTGCTTTAGTGGTAGCTTCCTGGCCTGCCAGTGATTGCTAAAGTTGTCCATGGAATTCTTAAGAGGCTACCTCTTAAGCAGTCATTTGTCCTCTTTAGTAGGTGAATTAAGTTCAAATGGATCAATAAATTTGCAACATCGGAATGTTATCGATCAACTCCCTTGAGGTTCGTATGAAATCCTATAAAGAAAAATAAAATATGCTACTAGACTAAATTTAATATTTCAGACTCACTGAGGACATCATATTTTTTAAAGGAGGTTGTTTTCCCAAAATCGACATCTGAGACCTAATTTCACTAATTTTGGAATCAAGGGTAAGATGAAATCCAAATACCATAAAAGTAGATAGTCCATGCTTCCAACTAATATTCGACATTTTGGATCTGTTAGCATGGTATGTTTTGCCATTTGACAAATCGAACAAGAAATGTTCACAAAGTCAACTACAAGTCCTATCCAACCTTTAAAAATGACAAACATGCAATAATTATTCTGGATCATGCCAGGAACTATGTCAACAATCCCCACACCCCTAGAAACAACATATAGAAATGATATATAGGGGTAACATGGACAAATACATAAGAAAAATAAAGTTCACAGAATTAATTTATTACATCAATATCTTAGAAAATTCTATCACAAGTCAAATATTAGGTTAGATTAGCTTGAGGTCCATAATCCCTCTTGAACATTGGAAATTTTTTTTAATAAAATTGATATACAAATTTGTCCCTCCATTTCCCCTGGACCCCATGATAATTTCCTCGAACACCTCCACTTTGATTGTAAATGTAACCTACTTCTCATTTATTGAGGTCACCATAATCTTCTCCTAACCCTTGCCTTTGACCTTTACTGACATTTTGTATTACTTTATCCCATACCTTGAGGTTAGTTACCATAACTTCCCCTACCATATCGAATCAAACCAAATCTTTCTTCTTTACCTCTATGTCTAACTTTACCACTTAGTACCATACATTGTTCTTAATTTTGTAGAATCTTTTCATCTTAGCACACGTACTCATCTTGTTGAATTTTACTTTACGTCCTAAACTTGGATTGGTAAGTTTTTGTTATATGGTATACCATGTAATAGGTTATGGTTTTTTTGAGTTTGGGGTGGAGGATCTTGGTTTTGTGATATTTGGTGAGGTGGATCTTGATTTGGTGGAGCTTTTTGGTTAACTTGGTTAAGATGGAGGTGTAATAGTCAAATGGGCTTTGGGATATTTTTTTTAGTAGTGGTTTCTATGTATGGAGCATCTTCTTGTAAGGGTGGATATAACATTTGATGAAAGGTTCTGAGGGTGATATTAGTAGATGTTTTGTGGGTCTATCTACTTGAAGAGTTTTTGTAGTTTTGTGGAGTGGACTGATAAGAGTTTAAATAAACCATCCTTCCATCAATAGATGTCACACTACCTTGTAGGGTGGACATTTGAACTTCCATTAATTCTATCTTGTCCTATGATTCAAACCATCAATCATCGCTAGGAGAGTATTCAAAGCATTCCCATATAAGAGATTTGGTGTTTCACCTTCCTTAACCAATGTACCTAGCAAGAAGACACTCAATAAAACTCTTAGTATTAATTAATTAAACCTCACAATCGCTTGTGTTTACACACTTTTGATTTCCTTACAAACTGAATTTTCTATCATTAAAATCTTTCATATACTTTAACGGTATACGAGGTGTTGTTTCTACTCATGGCTGCAATGGATTATTATTTTAAACAAAAAAGTATAACTTGATTAATCTAACATGGACTTGAATAAAGAAGTAATGATGAAGTAATACAAGAAAAGAACAAAAAGTACTATAAAGGAAAATAACTCAAGAAATAATCAACAACTTAGTAAGAATATTTATGAGATGAAAAATTGGTTTAAGAATCAAAGAAAGTGATTAGCAATTAATGAAATGATACTAGAATGCTAGAACCTGAGAAAATAAAGGTGGAGAGAGATTATTTTTTGTTTTGGTGATGTGCTGAAGCAAATGGAGATATGTGCGTTCATAAATGCCAAAGAAAAAATAGAAAGTTCTATTTCTGACTTGCATAATGTAAATCGTGAAATCTAAGCACAATTGTTGGCACAAATGCCTCTGATGAGACAAATGGAGCCTTTAAAAATTGTTCTTTTATGGGCCCCTTTTCTAGTCATTTACTTGTCTTTTCACCTTTTGAAAATTTTTCTTTTTATACCAACAATTTTTCTTTTTTTCTTTTTTGCTTGGATCAAACACCATAAATTATATTGTTCTTTCTCTTGAAGATTACTCTAGAAAACTTGAAGAATGGTTAATACACATAAATCACAACTCCTTCAACAAAAAAAAAACTGAGATCTAGGCTCCTTTCAGTATGGAAAACAATCCCTAGTACTTTTAAACACTCAAATCAAAGACAAAAATCCTAGATCTAAGAACCAACTTGTAATTACTTCAAGCTTCAAGAACTCAACAATGGTATTCTTGCAAATCAACTACAAACACACCTATAGCATTGATATAGAAAAATTTTATACTAGAAAAAGAAAATCTAGTATCAGAAACTCAAAACAATAAAATATTTTTTGGATTATTCGCGGTAAATAATTTTACCGTCTTTTTTGTAATAAACTCAAGACTAGAACTGTTTGAATGAATTGGCTCTAATACCAAATGATATGTTTAATGGATATACTAAAAGATAAAAAAAATAAGAAAACTAAAGAAAATGATAATAAAGAACACAGATTGACACAAATAGTTAATAGAAAAGTAAACTATGGGTATTTCAAATCCGAAAACCGTTTCTCAATTATCTTACAAGCACCAAATCTATAGAGTTTGACATCGAGGGAATTGCTCCTTTTCAACCAATTATTCTATATAAGCATTGAACAAAAGATTAAAAGCTCAACTTTCATTAGGAGTTTTTGCATCAATAATCTACATTAACTACTGAATGAATAAAAGATGGTAAAAAATTGGAAAACTATATGATCTTTATTCAAGGCTAACAACTCCATAAATAAAGGTAAATGTGATTTTCTCTCTCTTCATAATAGCCTCACTTTTACCTAAAAAACTACTTTTATTAGCGGCATGGCCGCTCTAGCCACTAGTCAGCCTGATAGCTGCTTACGTAGAATTATACCATCATATTTTCCCCATAAAACCTAGTTTGCCTTCCGAGCCAATTCATTTTCTTAACATTAATGACAATACAAAGTAGCGAAATAGTAGTGATAACACTTAAAAAGTAAAGTATGCAGATATATTGAAGCATATTAGTAACAAGTAACATGTGATAAACCTTTGGATGAATTAATTTCAATTAAATATATGGAGTGTAATAATGGAGTTCCTTGTATCACTTAGATGAAGGAAGAGGTTACTATGTTGAATATTATGAAAAATGTGAAATTTGATTTTATAGGAAAATTCTCCTACAGATGGCCTGGAGTTGGAAGATCATAGATATCAAATTCCTAAACATTGCAAAATTAACGAAGATTGCAGGATTTGATTACTAAGAGAAGACATGCATTGATGAGGTTTAATATTATGGATGACTTTGTGCATATAATGTCAAAAAATGTTTACTAGATTACTGCAAAGAATGGGGTGTCACACTAAATGAGACCTCTCATTTATGATGCCTAATTTAAACCAAATGAGGAGACAACTCAAGAAAAGGCTTATAATTTTTCCTGGCCTGCTGCCTAGCTTCTATATAAAAGATCACTCTTCTCTATAACAACTACTGTTGGTAAGCCTCGTCAACTTGAATGGAAACTATGTATAAAATTGTCCTAGTTTTGAAAGGTTTAAGGTTTAAGTGGATTTATCTACAAAGATACCTTATGTGGAGATAGAAGTGGTGAATAGAAAGTCAAATACACTCGGATACAAGATATTAAGATCCAATATGATATGCTACCCAAATACTATCACACCTAGAAGTAGCAGGATCATGAGAAAATTGAATGTAGGAACTAGCATCCGGAGTTAAGGAGGCATATGGAATAATAAAAGACAAAAGAATAGGTGGATGATAAGGATGAAGTACCTATTCATAGAGGGTATATTAATGCCAAAGTAATCCTTTCAAAATATATTTCTATACAAAGGTGATATAGAATTTAAAGAGGTACAAAAGGTTTTATGAGTCTATCTTCTATAGAAACAACTGCCTTAGCAAGGAAATAACAACTTTGAATTCATTTGATAGTCTTGGAAAGGAAGGTGATGGCAA
This sequence comes from Capsicum annuum, assembly GCF_002878395.1. Classification (NCBI taxonomy): domain Eukaryota; kingdom Viridiplantae; phylum Streptophyta; class Magnoliopsida; order Solanales; family Solanaceae; genus Capsicum; species Capsicum annuum. Next base: position 111,819,325 of record NC_061118.1, on the reverse strand, counting down.
CAGGGACACACATGTATAAAACATTAGTACCAAAGGGAATATAGATTATGCAAGTAAAAAGGAAGATAACAAAAATGCAAAAATACTGTTACAACAATCCTTAAATCATATGACCAAAATATAGAAATTGTAGAAAAAGAAATAAGAAGATAACAGATATAACAACATAAATTAAACATAAACACCCTACTTAAAAAGCTAAATGAGCAAATAGAATGATTAGAAATGAAACAACTACACCTACTAAATCCACTAAGGAGTTGATATCATTCCCGAAAGATTGTTGGAAAGAATCTATAATATACCTAAAAGTTCTTACAAAAAAAAGAATAAAGTAATAAGCAGAGTATAGGTGAATCAAAAATCAAGGACGGAGAAGATTTAGCTGAAAGGGTTGATAAGGATTGCTGATTATTATTGTTTTAATGAAATTGCTCTTTTAGACTACACTATAAAAAAAAAGAGGCAATAAGGCCAGTGGGCATTCAAGGACAGCAATAAGAATATCAAAAGAAATTATTAGTAAACAAGAAGAAGTACTTATATAGAGAAATATCATGCATAAAATCCTTTATTAATAGTAGAAATACCAAGAACAGTTCAAGAATATGAATCTCTAATTATACGAGGGGTTGTACAATCTCCTAATAAAGCTTTACATGACATTATCACTAATAAATTAATAGTTAAATTATAAGGGATTGGGAGAAGAGAAGAAGAAAATAGGAATATAAATATACAATGATTCAAATCTGTCCCCAAGGGTTTTCAAGATGCATAAATTATCTAGGGAGGGCAAAATAAGGTATGGAGAGGTTTCTAGCCTATTAAGGTACAACAAAGAGGAATATGGGATCCCATCAAAACTGTAAATGAGGAATCCCATCAAAGTTGTAAATGAGGAATGCTTTCATATGAAACATAAGGTCAGTAATGTCTTAAAAACATTTAAAAGAGTTCAAACGTTGAATAATTTTACAAGTTTGCCTTTGTGGCCTTCCTCAAAACTTTTCAACATGCAAGAAATTAATATATATAGATCAAGATTAATGTGAAATTAGCCTATCAGAATTTAATGGGTAAATTTAGATCTTTATAAATCATGGTTATGATGTTACAATTAGTGATTCAGATAAATAATTAAACTTATAATTATTATATCAATCTTCTAAAACCCTATTTTATGCGACTTTGGTATATCTAAATATGATAGTAATCTCAGATTATGGTAATGGGATGGTTTATTTAATGTAGATCATGGCTTGACTCACCCATGAATGATTGGTGAAGACCTTCATGTTGTACTACGTAGGGAAGAAAAAATAGCGGGCCATCCTATTATAGATGGTCACATTGATGAATTGAAAACTTTTATTGAGTATTGTAACCTTTCTTAAATACCTATAAAAGGTAACCCTTTTACATAGTGGAATAGTAGGGTTAGGATGATTTTATATTTGTTTGACTTGATAGATCTCTATTTTAAGAAAAATTTCAAGGGTTGTTTCCCAATGATGAAGTGGATTTGTAACGCTCCACAAATCAGGCTACAATATAGACCATGATTTCGATGCATTGCTAATCCCAAAGCCATAAAATCCTATGTCAATATGGCATATTAATTATTGTGTAGCATGTGAATCCACTCAAGCTTGAATTTAGACCATAGAGGTCCTTCAACTCAAGGATGAGTTGAAACTATTTTGATTGACTAAGTTTTAGTGGATGTTGTAAAGTGTGTCAGCTTCCATCAACATAACTCTCTGTATTTATTGAATTAAGAAGTCTACTATGTGTCAAATGATAGGTATTCAAGTTAGCTTTCCAACGATACCAATTTGGCTAAAATCGGACACCCGAACAAGAAGTTATGGCCCTTCAAAGTGATAAGCATTACTTAACCAATCGTCCATACCCACTGGAAAGCATAGGCAATAGCCTAGGCGGCGCCTATGTAAACATAGGCGATAGCCAAGGCGGCTCCTATGTGAACATAGGAAACAGGATGGGCGGCGCCTATGTAAGGAATTCTAGTGATTTAAACACTCTGTGTTGAGGACAAAGTGGTCCTTTTCCACACTTACTTAGCCTTAAAACACGAGATTTAGTTCCAAGGACACCAAAATACATATTCTTTCATAAAAAGTGCTCAAGATTCTCGTTAGGGTTTCAAAAATAAAAACACAAATAGTTTAAGATTTGATCGTAGGTTTTCAAAGATAATTACATATTTGGAATCACCAATCCGCAAGCTTCAAGAAACATCTATTATCCTTGGAAATAGAGGTGCGTCGGATATCTAAAAATCTCATGGGTGTAGTTTTTATGAACATGCAAGCTTTTAAATGGGGCTTTTCAATCAAAAGCTAATATTTTGCTTTCAACATGATTTCTAAGTCATTTTCTTTATGTCATGGGAACTATTTGCCTATATACTTCAATGATTGAAACCATGCATATGTGATTTGAGATTTTCCATGGAAGTTTGATAAATATGAATGATAAATTATTTTCAAATTCCCATGATAATGTTTTGATACTCCATATTATATTGTGATCAACAAAAGAGAGCATGAATTTGAATTAAATATTGTTCACCACTTGTAAATGTGGATGTGATATTGATGACTTGCGAGTCAGGTATGACAATATCCTACAGAATATGATATGTGATTGAATAAGATAAAATTTGAATGCATTAATTTTACATGAGAAATATGGATGCCCGAAGAATGCATGTGAGACATAAGGGCTCATCGCTGGAAAAACATGTTTGTCGACACGGAATATTGGTACCAGGTTAAGTAATCTTGTGTACTTGATTTTATTTCATTCCCAAAATAGGACTATAGGTAGAAGCCCGTTCCAAGTGTTCTTGGGCACTACCATTGGGTCGAGACACCATGATGTGTGATCTTCTGTTTTTCTCCCTCGCTTATACTCTAATCTCGGCAGCAATCAAGGTTTGACAGTTGGTGTAAATTATGTAGGGTATTCCACCTAGCTCAGTTGCATTTCATTATTGTTGAGAAAAACTACTGCATTACACCCATGTTCTTTCAAATGATTTGATACAAAATTGCTTTATAATGGCTCTCAACTATATTTTGTAAAATTATTATGTTTTACTTTGATATCTCTGCGTGCCAGTATTTTTGTGCTGACCGCCTTGTCTCTCCAACCTCTCTGGTTTAGAGGCCTAGTCTAGGGGTAAAGAGAATTAGTAGATCATTCAGACCAAGTTGCATAGACAAGTGTTGAGCCTTCTATGTTTCAGAAGGTCTTATGTCCTACAGTCCTTTTATCTAATATTCAGTTTTGGGGGTCTATTGGGGGCCTTGTCCCAGTTTTCAGATAGACATTGTTTTAATCATGTAGTAGAGATTTCCCAAACGAGTTTAGAGATGTTGATTCAGATTGTGAGACACTATTCCCTATTTTTATTTTCATATGATTCTTGACCATGTTTCCGTTATATTGTGTATCTTCCGCATTTCTTTTATCATAAATTATGTGCATGATTATCAAACATATAGGGGTTTTTCGAGCCTCCATGGTTCAAAACGCTCATCACGGCTAGGCCCTGGTTTGGGTTGTGACAAACTTAGTATCAAAGCACGGTTCATGGTCCCAGGGTGTCTGCAAAATTGCATCAAGTAGAGTCTTGTTTATGGGTGTATAGCGTGCCACACTTATAAGCAGGAGGTTGTTAGGCGTTTAGGAAATATTTCCCTTCTTTGTGATTTAGTTCGTGCTTCAGAGTCTTAATTGTCCCCTAATCAATGATCACTTGTGTTTCAAAAACATAGTTATGCCTTCACTTTGTATCGTCGATCATAATACTCAGGCAGATGAGGTCCGTCCCACCCATGGGATGCGGACCCGTAACAGGGCTCACACTCTAAAATTTGTCCCTACTCCGGGAGTCCCTCCAGTCCTAACCAGTCTACTTCGGGCTCTACAGACTAATGCCAACCGTTCCCCAACTGCTCAGGGAGATATTTCAAATGCATAATTCAAACGGCCTATTCATATGCTGATATAGTTGATAGCTAACTGGGGCAACAATTAGAAGATGTTGGGTCTGCATCTATTATATCTGAGGCTACTAGAGTTGGACATTTCATGAAGATGAACCCACCTAAGTTCACTGGCACCAACGTGGAGGAAGATCCATAGGAGTTCATGGATGAGATGGAAAAGATCTTTAAGGTGATGCATGTGGATGAGGTTGAAGTGGTGGAGCTAGCAACCTATCAGCTCAAGCACGTTGCGAATGCCAACTAGGAAGATGAAAAAGGTGAAAGTGTTGAGCCCACAGTTTGGGGTGAATTTATGAAAACTTTCCTTGATCGATTCTTTCCTCTGGAGTTGAGGGAGGCCAAAGAGGAATAGTTTATGAATCTGAAGCAGGGCAGTATGATTGTCTAGGAGTACACTTTGAACTTTAATAAACTAGCCCACTATGCACTAGAGTTGACTAGTAATATGAGTGCCCGAATGAGGAAATTTGTATCTGGCCTTGCTGATGATCTGGTACTTAAGTGCCTAGGGGATATGTTGAATAAGGAGTTAGACTTTGCTCGACTGACCATTCATATGCATCAAGTGGAAGAGAAGAAGAGAAAAAGATTGCTGAATCTAGAAAAAAGACAGATAGGCGTAGAGAGCTAGATCTGTGGACCAGCACCAGAGTCAGCCGCAGAGTGGTAAGTGGGGTAATAAGTGGTCGAAGAATAAGAAGTTTTGGTATAATTCACAGTCACTAGCCATCACCCCAGCACTCAGACCATCGATAGACAGACAACCTCAGAGTTTATAGACTCCTCATGGGTCCAAAGCTCTAGGTACACAGTCTCAGGGCAGTGTAGCCCAGCAACGTCGTACTTGTCCGCGGTGTGAGGTTTGTTGAAGGAATCATCTAGGGAAGTGCTGGTTTAAGGGGAGAAACTGGTATACTTGTGGCAAAGTGGGTCACCTTTAGAGAGATTGTCTATCTGTTGGTGTAAATGTGAGGAGGGGAGGCTAAGTCCTAAGCCACCTCTACAACTCCTTTTCCTAAGGGTGCCACTTCAGATGCCGGAAGCAGTCGCAACCGGTTATATTCTTTGACTAACCACCAGGAGGCAGAAGCTTCACCAAATGTTATCACTGGTATATTACGAATCTTTTCTCGTGATGTTTATGTATTTCTTGATCCTGGGTCTACTTTATCTTACGTGACCCCTTATATGGCTGCTGGTTTCAGGTTTGATCCTGAAGTTATTGTAGAATCCTTCTCTGTTTGTACTCCTATAGGTGATTCTATTGTTGCTAGAAGGGTATATAGAAATTGTGTCGTGTCTATTCATAGTAAGGAAACTGTGGTAGAACTTATAGAACTGGATATGATAGATTTTGATACCATCCTTGGGATGGACTGGCTCCATTCGTGTTATGCCACCCTTGATTGCAGAACCCAAAAGGTCACTTTTTTTCCTAAATAAGACACCAGTTGTATGGGCAGGGAGTTCTGTGGAACCTAGAGGTCACTTTATCTCTTATCTCAGAGCCCAAAAGCTTATCTCCAAAGGTTGTATGTATCATCTAATCCGAGTAAAAGATTCAAAATCTAGAAACCTTCCTCTGCAGTCAGTCCCTGTAGTGAATGAATTCCCAGAAGATTTCCCAGGGATACCCCCTGATAGGGAGATAGATTTTGGCATTGATGCATTGCCAGACACTCGTCCTATTTCTATTCCACCATATAGAATGGCTTCCCCGGAACTAAAAGAGTTAAAGGAATAGCTTATAGACCTCCTAGATAAAGGTTTTATTTGTCCTAGTGTTTCCTCATGGGTGCACCCGTGCTCTTCGTGCGAAAAAAGAATGGGTCCCTTCGGATGTGCATAGACTATCGTCAGTTGAATAAGGCACAATTAAAAATAAATATCCTCTTCCTAGAATTGACGACCTTTTTGACCAGCTTTAGGGTGCCAAGTGCTTTTCAAAAATAGACATTCGTTCGGGTTATCATCAGTTGAAAATTAGGGATTCAGACATACCCCAGACAGCCTTTCGAACTCGATATGGTCACTAAGAATTTCTAGTCATGTCCTTAGGGTTGACTAATGCCCCTACATCCTTTATGGATCTTATGAATAGAGTGTTCCGTCAGTTTCTTGACTTGTTCGTCATCGTATTTATTGATGATATTCTGATCTATTCTAAGAGAAAAGAGGATCACACCAATCACCTCCGAATTATCCTTCAGACCCTTAAGGATCATCAGCTATATGCCAAATTTTCTAAGTGTGAATTCTGGTTAGACGCCATTGCCTTCCTGGGGCATATTGGGTCAAGTGACAAGATAAGAGTAGATCTCCAAAAAGTTGAATCAGTGAGAAAATGGCCCACACCCATGACTCCAACCGATATTCATAGCTTCTTGGGTTTGGCGGGGTATTACAGAAGGTTCGTAGAGAGTTTTTCTTCCATAGCTGCTCTGCTTACTAAACTGACTCAGAAAAAGATAAAGTTTGTGTAGTCTGACTTGTGTGAAAATAGTTTTGAGAAATTGAAGGATAAGCTGACTACTGCTCCTGTTTTGACCCTTCCCGAGGGTGTAGATAATTTTATGGTTTATTGTGATGTATCCCGTGTGAGAATTGGTTGTGTATTGATGCAGCGTGGTAAGGTTATAGCTTATACATCTAGGTAGTTAAAGATGCATGAGCGGAATTACCCCACTCATGACTTGGAGTTAGCAGCCGTGGTGTTTGCACTTAGAATCTGGAGGTACTATCTCTATGAAATGCATGTTGATATTTATACTAACCATAAGAGTTTATAGTATGTTTTCTCACAGAAAGAATTGAACCTCAGGTAGAGTCGTTGGATGGAGCTTTTGAAAGACTATGATATGAGTCTACATTACCATCCGGGAAAGGCAAATATTGTAGCCGACACCCTCAGTAGGTTGTCTATGGGCAGCTTTTCTCATGTAAGAGAAGGAAAGAAAGAGATGGTGAAGGATATTCACCGCCTTTCAAATCTAGGAGTGGTACTCTTAAATTCCTAAGATGGAGAGGTGATTGTTCATGAGTTAGCTAAGTCATCTCTTTGTGTTGAAGTTAAGAAGAAGCAGGTTGAAGATCCCATCTTGATGCAAATCAAGAAACATATGGTTCAACAAAAGGTTATGTCGTTTGAAATTGGTGGCGATGGTATTCTGAGATTTCAGGGTAGATTGTGCGTTCCAAATGTCGATGGGCTATAGGAAAGAATCTTTAACGAGGCGCACACTTTGAGGTATGTCATTCACCCAGGTTCTACTAAGATGTACCATGATTTGAAAACCTTGTATTGGTGGAATAACATGAAACGTGATGTAACTGATTTTGTCTTCAAGTGTTTGAACTATCAACAAGTGAAGGTAGAACACATGAGGCTGGGTGGTACTTCCCAAGAGATATCCCTACCTTTATGGAAGTGGGAGATGATAAACATGGACTTCATTACAGGACTTTCAAGATCCTGAAACCAGTATGATTCTATATGGGTGATTGTTGATCGGTTGACCAAGTCAGCCCACGTTTTGCCTCTGAGGACTAATTATTCGGGAGAGGTTTATGCTAAGATTTACATTGAGGAGATAGTTCAATTGCATGGGGAACCAGTTTCTATTATCTCAGTTTTAGAGATCCTTTCAGAAGGGTTTTGGTACACAAGTGAATTTGAGCACAGCTTTCCACCCTCAGATGGATGGGCAAGCTGAACGTACCATTCAGACCCTCAAAGATATGTTGAGGGCATGCACCATTGATTTCAAAGGCAGTTGGGTAGATCACCTACGACTAGTTGAATTCTCTTATGATAATAGCTACCATGCCAGCATCAAGATGGCTCCTTTTGAGGCTTTGTATGGGAGGAGATGTAGGTCTCCGATTGGATGCTATGAAGTTGGTGAGACTCAATTATATGGGCCTGATCTTGTTCATCAGGTGTTGGAGAAATTGAAAATCATTATAGAACAACTCAAGATTGCTCAGAGTCATCAGAAGTCCTATGCCGATGTTCGAAGAAGAGAACTAGAGTTTGAAATTGGTGATTGGGTGTTTCTCAAGTTTTCTCATATGAAAAAAGTTATGCGGTTTGGAAGAAGGGGTAAATTGAGCACTCGTTATGTAGGGCCATATCATATTTTGAAAAAGATTGGGACAATTGCATATGAGTTAGAATTGCCTGCAAGTTTGGGTTCCGTTCATCCGGTATTCCATGTATCCACGTTGAAGAAATGCATTAGAGAACATTCTATGGTATTGCCAGTGAGAGTATCAAAGTGACAGACTCCTTGTCTTACAAAGAAGATCCCATTGAAATTTTAGATCGCCAAGTTTGAAAGATGAGGAGAAAAAAGATAGCCTCAGTAACGGTACTGTGGAGGAATCAGAAAGTCGAAGAAGCAACTTGAGAGTCAGAAGATGACATGAGAATTAGATATCCCTATTTGTTTGCTTTAATATAAGCGTCGCCTAACCAATCGTCCATGGCCACTGGAAAGCATAGGCAATAGCCTAGGCGGTGCCTATGTAAACATAGGCGATAGCCTAGGCGGCACCTATGTAAACATAGGTGATATCCTAGGCAGCTCCTATGTGAACATAGGCAATGGGATGGGCGGCGCCTACGTAAGGTATTCTAGTGATTTAAACACTCCGTGTCGAGGACAAAGTGGTCCTTTTCCACCCTTTCTTAGCCCTAAAACACAAGATTTAGTTCCAAGAACCCCAAAATGCATATTCTTTCTTCAAAATTGCTCAATATTCTCCTTCGGGTTTCAAAAATAAAAACCAAATAGTTCAACATTTGACCGTAGGTTTTCAAAGATAATTACAAATTTGGAATCACCAATCCCCAATCTTTAAGAAACATCTATTATCCTTGGAAATAGAGGTACGTGGGGTTATCCAAAAATCTCATGGGTGTAGTTTATATGAACATGCATGCTTTTAAATGGGGGTTTTCAATCAAATACTAATATCTTGCTTTCAACATGATTTCTAAGTCATTTTCTTTATGTCATGGGAACTGTTTGCGTATATACTTCAATGGTTGAAAACATGCATATGTGATTTGAGATTTTCCATAGAAGTTTGATGAATATTAATGATAAATATTTTTCAAATTCCCATGATAATGTTTTGATACTCCATATTATATTGCGATCCACAAAAGAGAGCATGAATTTGAAATAAATATTGATCACCACTTGTAGATGATGAAGAACCTTGGTTTTTACATGATTATGCATATGTTGATGACTTGCGAGTCGGGTACGACGATACCCTATAGAATACGACATGTGATTGAAGAAGATAAAATTTGAATACATTGATTTTACATGAGAAAGGTGGATGCCCGAAGAAGGCATTTGAGACACAAGGGTTCATCGCTGGAAAAACGTGTCTGCCGATACGGAATATTTGTACTAGGCTAAGTGATCTTTAGTGACTTCATGTCATCCCCAATATGGGACTATAGGTAGGAGACCGGGCCAAGTGATCTTAGGCACTACCATTGGGTCGAGACACCATGCTGTGTGATCTTGTGTGTCTATCCCTCACTTATACTCTAATCTCAGAAGCAACCGATGTTTGACAGTTGGTGTAAATTATGTAGGGTATTCCACCTAGCTCAATTGAATTTCATTATTGTTGAGAAAATCTATTGCATTTCACCCATGTGCTTTTAAATGATTTGATACGAAATTGCTTTATAATGGCTCTCAATTATATTTTGTAAAAATATTATGTTTTGATTTGATATGTCTGCATGTCAGTAATTTTATTCTGACCCCTTCCCCTCTTCAACCTCTCAGGTTCAGAGGCCCAGTCTAGGGGTCAAGAGAATCAGTAGATCATTCAGACTGTGTTGCAGAGACAAGTGGTGAGCCTTCTATGTTTCAAAAGGTCTTATGTCCTGCAGTCCTTTTATCTTATATTCAGTTTTGGGAGTCTGCTGGGGGCCTTGTCCCTGTTTTTAGATAGACATTGTTTCAGTCATGTAGTACAGATTTTGCATACAATTTTAGAGATGTTGATTTAGATTGTGGGACACTATTCCCCATTTTCGTTTTTATATGATTATTGACCATGTTTCTGTTATATTGTGTATCTTCTGCATTTCTTTTGTCATAAATTGTGTACATGATTATTAGACATATAGGGGTGTTTCGGGCCTCCATGGTTCGAAATGCTTGTCCCGACCAGGCCCTGGTTTGGGTCATGACAGGATTATCTTCCTAGATGTGATTTTGATCATGACTCTCTCCTAGTGATTTTGTATACGGATTCTCCAAATTTTTGCACACATAAGTTCCTTAAATTCTAGACATATCATGAGTCCTTTGTAGAAGTTGTAAGATTGAATTGAGGTGTTGAATTTTCTTTAAATCCCTTCTTGAATTCAAATAAAAATATAAAAAAATCAAAAGAAAACCATAATGGTGTAAAGTAGAAAGACCAATGGGGATATTTTTTGGTAGTCAATAATCATAGAATATACTGGAAGAATCAAGGAAAAACTATTTGTAGAGGATCCATCTACTAAGAATAGAATTGTCATATAGATATTTAAGGTTGAGTACAACAAAGATATAGCTTTAAATGCATCTTATTGCCACCAAAAGGATGGAAATGAGTGGTTTCAAATAGTGATTGGAATATAAGATTCTTTAGGAGTGTGGTTAAAGAAAGAACACAATTGATAAAGGTAAATAGAATCCAAAACACTCAGGCTTTCTAGTTAGATGATAAAGAAGAAATAGTTGATGTGGCAATTGAGTTTTGTTGGAACTAGTTTCATTAAGAAAAAGACTCCACTAGTTTTCACTTTTATAATATAATCCAAAATTGGTAAGTGATGAATAAAATGAGTTGTTTGTATTTGTTCTTGATCTAGAAAGGGTGAAAAAGATGTTTTTAGTCTTTAAAGGGTTTAACTATTGTGGACCGAATAGACTATTAAGCAAATTTTACCAAGACTGTTGGAATACAGTTGGGCTTGATATTATGAGAATGGTTTTTGATTTCTTTGCAGGCAATTCTCTTCCTAAATCAATTACACATACTAACATTGGTTCTGATTCCTATGAAAGTGTCACGACCCAAAGATAATGGTCATGATGGCACTTGTTCCGGCATACCTTGACAAGTAAGCCTATCACCTAAACTTATACAAAAGGAGAAAAAGACAGAAATACCCTAAAGTAAGGCTTCTAGAACGAAGATGAATTATACAAGTAATTATAACAATATGGAAAGAACATATCTAAATACCGTACATTCCCAAAACCATGGGACAATTGTGTAAGAACTACTAATACAAATAATGAGTCAAATACATCAGAAATATCCATATAGGGTCAACAACTATCTCCGAATACAAATAAAGACATAATAATTATACAGAGATAGATGTGAATTCCAGATACACGAATGTCCAACTGCTACCTTGAGAAATCTGGAGGCACTTGAAATCAACTAATATGAGGCACACTCAAGCTAGGACCTGTATGGAATGGGCACAGTAGGCATGAGTACGCTCTACTTGTACTCAGTATGTATCATAGGCCGAACAGTAAAATTAGAAAATAAAGCATACAAAATATACATTACGGGCACGTCACCTACAATTAGAAAATGTCACACAATGGTAGCCCACACCGATTGCACTAATAGTTCTAATATATATATATATATATATATATATATATATATATATATATATATATCACAAATACAACAACAATACAAAAAGAATAACACAAGCATACACTATATCACATCCAAGTATAAATAAAGAAGTACATGTATATACCAGATTGTCAAGTAAGAGGATATACACCAAGTAGACATATAACAAACCAATACGTAAATTCAATCACAACATCAACACAATAAAAAAAAATATTTAAGATGATGATGTTGATAACAATGATGATGTGATGGTGATTATGATGGTGCAAGAGGTTGGCACCCAGCCTTGAGGTTGGCACACAACCTTGAGTTTGGCACACAACCTTGAGTTTGGCACACAACCTTCAGGTTGACCCAAAACCTTCGATTCTTCTCTTGCATTATCCTTAGGAGAAGGCCCATAATTTCTAATATCCTAGTCCAATATTTAGTAATTTCTAGTGTTTCTTGTATTTCTAGTATTTCCAGTATTTTAATTATTTCCAAAGAACATATATAGCATAAGGCACAAAGTGAATACACATACATGACAACAAGCATATATATATATATATATATATATATATATATATATATAAAGAATTAAAACAAAGTGGTTAAATGATGTGTATGATGACATGATAATGATGATGTAATGTTCACATCCATTTAAAATGAATATTTACACAACCAATTTACATGATATATGTCTACAACGAATTATGATGTATTTCTAAAACCAACTAGAATATTAAAATTCAACAACAATGGGAGCAAATATCTACAAATTCTTTCCACTATCCATGAATTTTTCACATAATTCATATGACCACAAAATAGGAATATATCAAAATACGCCAATGGAACAACAATAAGAATTTTTAGCAACACAATACAATTATTATCATGAATTCAAGGTATCAATCATCAAAAATGATTCTGCACGGTTATAAATATTACATGATATCTCAGATTAAATAATTAAATCACATTTAGCCCTCCCTCCTCCCCTCCCCGCATTAGCATAATATATAGATAGCCATATTCTATGATTAATTCCATGCTTAACATAAATTTTGATATACAAATTAACTATCTAGCCCAGTCTAAAGAGTTAAACCATAACCTACGTCGAATGCCAAAAGCAGTACGCTACACTTCAAACCCATGACCATACTTTCCACGAGCGATCTCGAAATGAACTAAAATCAAGAAATATAAAATCTACACGTCAAAACAAAATCAATGGTAGCCATATTGGCTACTTTTGCATTGGAATAAAAATGGACCCACAAAATGAATTTTCAAAAAAAAGGAAAAAATTGTAACTTTACTTCAAGAATGTGTTCTCAATATTTTTAAGAATCTACATCTGAAAATCAAAGTCAAATCGACTCAAAAACAAGGTTCAAATAGAAGAAAAATCATGTTTAGGATTTATCGGTTAAAATATTTGAAATCCATGTTAAAATAAAGAAGTCAATTTATTTTAAAGTTTAAATTAATGAAAAACTAGTAATTATATGATTAAAACATTATTCAAGTGAAAATGAGTAAAAATGGGGTTTAAAATCAAGACCTAAGATTTTGGGGATTTTGAGAAATTAATCAAAAATTTGAGTAGAAAAGGATAAAATCTCTCCTTAAAACCGTAGGAGAATCAAGAAATAGATGTTAATCTAGCTTTTCAAGCACCCACAAGCTTCATGTTTAAGCTCTCACACTATTTTAGGGTTTAACTCTCAAGAGAAAAGGTGAAAGAATGGGTAAAATAGGTAAAAAAGAGGGTGTAAAAGTTGTTTCTTATAAGACTACACCAGATTTATTTATATTTTTGAAAAAAAAAACAAATTTTTAAGTCCAAAAAGGAACGTCGACTGGGTGCCCGAAATTCAGTCAAAGTCCAAAATACGCAAATGAACTAAGTAACCACATTAAATTTGATGCTTCGAACTCAATGGTAATATTAGATTTTCAAAAAAATGTCATTTTCACAGAGTATACCACCGAAATTCGAAAGCTCAATTTTCCTAATGGAGGGTCTAAATGAGATTTAAAATATGTAAAATCACACCAAATATGTTACCACCAAATATGGGTCCCACACACTTATTTCCAATATTTCAACTTTTTGACCAATAGGTCAAAATAAACCAGGGTGCATCAGGACCTGAACACAAGGTCTAACCAAGATTCAAGTCAATATTCTGGAGCTTTAGGCGCAGTACGTTAAGCCATCCATCGAACAGTACAAATGATATCCATATAAGTACAAATTAAGGATTTTGAAGCCACCAAAAATCACAGTATTGTATAAAAGATACCAAATGCATTGGGAACCATGTCAATCACACCCATACCTCAGAAGTACCATAATACAACTACGGGAAGGGGTAAACTAGTAAAATCACACAAATTTTACAAATTTCACATATTTCATCATGTTTTCATGTCATTACATCATCCACCATTAAAAATCTAGTTCGTCCTTAAACTAAGGAAAAGATATACCTAAATCAAAGAAGAGTTGGGGATAGGAACTACACGTATTAGACACAACCTGGTGCCTCATCTATAGTTCGATGTCGCCATTGAACCACAACTAAAAAGATAACACTAGAGCGCATCCGCGTAACATCCCAAGCCAAAATGGAGACCAGCTCCTCAACAAAGGACAACCACTCATCTAAATTAACCAAATCCCAACGAATTACAAGAGACTCATCAGGGATATAGTGGCAAAGCATAGTAGGACTAAAAACTGGATGAACAAATGAGAAATTCAGGGAGCAAGTCCAACTCATAGGCAACATCACCAATAGGCCAAAGAATCTCAAATGGACCAATATACTTGGGGCAAAGCTTTTGCCTCTTCCCAAACCTCATTACACCCTTCATTAGTAAAACTCAAAGGAAAATATGTCACCAACACTAAATCTCATGGCACAATGTCAATGGAATGCATAATATATTTTCCTACTCTAAGCCGCTCTAAGTCTATCCTGAATGATCTAATCTCTGTTCAAAGAATCACGAAGAAAGTATATTCCTCGAGGACTTATCTTTGCAATATCAAACCAATTCACTAGTGAGCGACAACGCCTACCATATAATGCCTTAAAAAGAGCCATATCAATACTTTAATGGTAGCTATTATTATATGGAAACTTTGCAAAAGCCAAATGTTGCTCCCACTGGCCACCAAAATCCATTACGCAAGCGAGGAGAATATCCTCCAAAAAAATGAATTGTTCGTTATGACTGACCATCTATTTGGGGGTTAAACGCAGTGCTAAGATCAACCCAAATACCTAACTCATCTTGAAAAGTCCTCCAAAAGTGATATAAGAACACCTAACCACATTTTGAGATGATAGACATAGGCACACCCTGAAGTCTAACAATCTCACGAATATAGATACGGGCCAACCTCTCGACACTGAATAAAATTTGACCTATAATAAAATTGGATCACTTGTTCAATCGATCCTCGATGACCCAAACACTATTAAAACCTTGAAAGGTTTGACAAAATCCTTTCAAGATAGGAGCAAACCATGGTGTATCAAAACCTTTGCCAAAGTCCATAGTGATTCGTTCCCACTTTAACTCATGAATGGGTAATTTCTAAAGAAAACTACTAGGTCTCAAATGCTTGATCTTCACATGCTGACAACATAGGCAATGCGCCATAAAATCTACAACATCATGCATCATACCACCCAACCACTAGTGCTTTATTATATAATGATACATCCTAGTCACCCCTAGAGGGATGGAATATCTGGAGCAATGGGCCTCCTTCAAGGTCAACCTAATATATTTACCCACTCTTGGCACACAAACTCAACCCCCAATCCTTAAAACTCTATTTGAATCAAGTGAGGCTTTCTTTACCTCATTAATCAATACCTTATCTTGATCAACCTCAATTAAATATCATCAAATTGATTTGGTTAAATCTGTTCCATCAAAGAAGATCTAGAATCCACAAATGCCAAAATGTGCCAAGGTGTTGAGATATCAAGCCTAACCATCTGGTTTACAAAATACTAAACCTCTAAGGCTAAAGGCCTGTTCTGGGTCAAAAGATACCTCAAGTAAGACATACCGGTTGAATTCTTGTTCAAGACACAACGGCCTTAGACTTGCCCAGATAATAGAGAATAGTCAAGTCATTCTACTTAAGCAACTCAAACCAAAGGAGCTGGCTCATATTAAGATCTTGCTGGGTGAAGAAGTACCGTAGGCTATGATAAACTACAAAGATCTCATAATAGACTCCATACAAGTAGTGCCTCAATAACTTTAATGAAAACACAACCATGCACAACTCCAAATCATGGGTATGATAATTCTTATCATGAGGTTTCAACTGACTAGATGCATAATAAATCACTTTACCCAACTGCATTAACACAATACCTGGTCCAACACCTATAGTATTACAAAACAATGTAAAGCCATGCTCTCCTTGGCCAAAGTCAAGATAGGAGCTAAAGTCAACAAATACTTAAGCTTTTGAAAGCTCGCCTTACAAGCATCAAAATACCGAAAAAATCTTTTTCTTGAGTCAACTTAGTCAATGAAGCTACAATAGATGAGAAACACTCAACAAAATGCCAATAATAACCTGCCAAGCAAACAAAACTCTAAGTCTCGATGGGCGATGTAGATCTAGCCCAATCATGATTTGCTGAAATCTTTGACGGATCAACCATAATACCATTCTTAGTAATCACTTAACCCAAGAGAGAAACATACTCCAACCAAAAAACAAACTTGGAGAACTACGAACACAACTTCTCATCCCTCAATCTCTTAAGTAAATTCCACAAATGATCCTCATTTTTAGCCTCACTCTTAGAATAAACCAAGATAACATTTACATATAGAATAACAAAAAATTAAGATACGGTCAAAACACCTGGCTCATCAACTCCATGAACGCGGTAAGGGGCATTGGTCAACCCAAAAGATATGACAAAGAGCTTATAATGACCATATCAACTCTGAAAAGCTTTCTTTTAAATATTTGAAGTACTAATCATCAACTGGTGATAACTGGACCTCAAATCAACTATTCAAAACACAACAACACCCTCAAAATGATAAAAAAAATCATCAATGCAAGAAAAAAGATACTTGTTCTTAAAATTCACCTTGTTCAACTGTCGGTAGTAAATACATATTGCATAGACCCACCCTTCTTACGTACAAACAAAGATAGCGCACCCCAAGGAGATACACTAGGTCAGATAAATTCCTTATTCAAAAGCCCTTGCAATTAATCCTTCAATTTATTTAATTTAGTTGAGGCCATCCTATATAGAGAAATAAAAATGGGCATAGTGCCCGAATCAACATTAATAGCAAAATCAATATTATGATCCAGGGTCATAGCAGGAAAACCCATAGGCAACACATCCATGAACTCATAGACAACTTGAATAGAATCTAAGAAAGGAGGTTTAATAACACTAGAATCATGAATTTGAGCCAATTAAGATAAACATCCCCTATCAACCAATCTACGATCTTTAGCATATGAGATAACCCTCTTAGGACTAGAGTGAGTCACTTTTCTAAGCTATCCTCAGCACACTCGGCAAAGCTAAAGTCATAGTCTTAATAAGATAATCTAAGACGGCAGAATAAAGAGCTAACCAATGTATACAAAAAAATATTAAAAAATCAAACATATTTAACACAATTAATCTACCTAAGTGTAACAGCCAAAGATTGTCATAAGACAAGATCAATGCACCTAATAGTCTATGAAAGAATCACCTATTAGGGTAGATACACTGCTAGGCATGTCAAGAGTCTAACTAATAGAATCAAAATCAAAAACAAAATACACAAACACATAAGATAGAGTTGATTCTAGATTAAATAACACAGATGTAGGCCTAAAATAAATGGGGATAATACCTATAATCACAGCATAAAAAACCTCAACTTTATGCCTGGATGGTATAAGATAACACTGACAATGACTACCAATAGTTTGAGTTACCCAACGACCACCATAGTGGGCTTTACGACTTCTACCTCTCGCTCATATTATAGTACCCCAACTTCTCACTGCTAAAATATGAGTAACTCTAATTACACAATGAGAGAAGTCCATGGCTAAATGGACAATCTTATGACCCACATAAAAAGTCCTACGACCTACCTAAAAAAGAGAAAGAACCACTAGGCCCAACTGGCTACCCTGCACTGCTGAACCCAAAGATCCACCACCTAAAACTTGTAAGGTCACCTACACTTGCCTACCCTAATAACCACGAGAACCTCTAAAATCTCTATTAATGGAAGTTGGGCCTCTGAACTCACCAAAGTGGCACACCTTATTAGTGACTCCCTGATATGCTCTAAGAATACCCTTTGTCATCATGGCGTAATCCATAGTGCTCTAAAAAATGCTTCAAACATAAATATCTAAAAAGTAGAAAACATAAGTCTTGAGGGAGAGGCCCCTAGATCTCATCGTAGATGAGGCTGATCCACGGGCCCATCCACTCTGTTGAGTCCATCCATGACTTGAGGCTCACCTTCTGGGAGAAGGCTCTACATATCTGACCTCGTAGGACCTTGTCAACGTCATCTTTATAGAAATAGTAAGACACAACTCAAAACTCAAGGTGTATAAGAAATTTTCATGACAAGGAATAAAAAAGGAAATTTTTCCTAAAGACATCCTATAGCCTCTCAAAGATAGATACAGGCATCTACGTACCAATCTATGAGACTCTATTAGACATCCCGTTCTTACACTATGAGACCAATGAAACCTGGATGCTCTGAAACAAATTTGTCATGATCCCAAAATGAGGATCATGATAGCACTTGTCATATCGTATCTTGACAAGTAAGCCTATCAGCTAAACTGATAAAAAAAGGAAAAGATAGAAATACCCTAAGGCAAGGCTTCTAGAATAAATTCAAAACATACAAGTCACTATAATAATACAGAAAGAACATATCAAAATAGCATACAATCTCAAAACCAGGACTCAATAGTGTAAGAACTACTAATACAAACCATGAGTAGAATACATAAAAATATTCACACAGAGTCAACATCTGCCTCCAAATACAAATAAGGACATAACTATTATAGGAATTTAGAGCTGAACTCTGGATGCATAAATGTCCAAC
The DNA here is from genome assembly GCF_002878395.1 of Capsicum annuum. Taxonomy (NCBI): domain Eukaryota; kingdom Viridiplantae; phylum Streptophyta; class Magnoliopsida; order Solanales; family Solanaceae; genus Capsicum; species Capsicum annuum. The sequence continues at coordinate 111,800,441 of NC_061118.1, read as the reverse complement.
CGCTACCTTGAGAAATCTTAAGGCGCTCTAAATCAACAAATTTGAGGCAAACTAAAGCTAGGACCTTCATCGAAAGGGCACAGTAGGTGTGAGTACAAGTTTATGGTCGACTTATACTCAGTAGATGTCATAGGTCAATCATACAAAGTATTAAAGAAATCATACAGAATATACTCTAATGGCATGCCATGTGCAATCAAAAAATATACCATAATAGTAGCCCACCCCACTTTCACTAACAACTCTAATATATCTATATATATGTATGTATATATAACATAAATACAACAATAATACAATTGGAATAACACAAGTATACATTATATCACATGCAAGTATAAACAGAGAAGAATATTTATATATAGTATAGTTAAGTATAAGTAACATAATATAGATCAAGCTGACATATAACAAGTCAATACAAAAGTTAATCACAACATTGACATAATAAAGAAAATGCAATGTGAAAGATGATGACATCAATGATGTGATGATGATGATGCACGAGGTTGGCACACAACCTTGAGGTTGGCACATAATCTTGAGTTTTGCATTCAACCTTGAGTTTGACAAACAATCTTGTGATTGTCACAAAGTTATCGAGTCTTCTCTAGTATAATCCTTTAGAGAAGGTCTATAATATCCATTATTCAATACCAATATTCTGTATTTTTCAAGTGTTTCCCATATTTCTAATATTTCTAGTATTTCCAATATTTCTAATATTTCTAAAGCACATACATAGCAAAAGATACAAATCTACTACATATATTTATATATATATATATATGAAGCAATAAAACAAATAGGTTAAATGATCTGTATGGTAATATGTGAATGATAATGTAATGCTAACAACCATTAAAAATGAGTAATTCCATAACTATTCCACATGATATATTAACACAACCAATCCATATGATGTATTTCCACACCCAACCACAATGTTACAATTCCACAACCACGGGAGCCAATATCCACTCAATGCTTCAACTATCTATGAATTTTTCAAATAATTCATATGCCCACAAAGTACGAATATATCACAATATGCAAAATACACCAAAATAGGCATTTCTAACAATAGAATTATTCTCATGAATTCGAGGATACCAATCATTACATAAGACACCGCACGATCACACATATCACATGATATCTCGAATTTAATAATAACATCTTATCTAGACCCCACACGATACATAATATAGATAGCTATATTTAATGATTAGTTCTCTCTCTTAACTTGAATTTTGAGATAATTAACTACTAAACATAGTCTAAAGAGTTTAGCTATAACCTACCTCGAATACCAAAATTAGTACACTACTCTTAGAATCCAAAACCTCACTATCCCCGAGCAATCCCAAAATTAACTAAAACTAAAATATATAGAATCTACACATCAAATCAAAGACAACGATAACCATATTGAGAACTTTTGTTTCAGAATAAAACAAACCTCCGAAATAGGTTTTAAAAAAAGAAGGGCAAATCATAACTTCATTTAAAAATGTTTTCGCTATTTTTTAGAAATATACATCTGATAACCCAAGTTAAATAGAGAAAAAATGAGGTTCAAATCAAAGAAAAACTATTTTTAAGCTTTACTGGGTAATCTGTGAAATTTGTATTAAAATCAAGAATCTATGTTATTTTTAAGGTTAAATCGATGAAAAACTAGTAATTATACGTTTAAAATATTATTCAAGGGAAAGAGAGTAAAATTGAGGATTAAAATCTATCTATAAGAATTTTAGGATTTTGAGAAATTAATCTTGAATTCAAATAGAAAAGGATAAAATCTTACCTAAAATCCGTAAGAGAATCAGTAATAGATGTTAATCTATCTTCTCAATTTCTCAAAAACTTCATTTTTGATCCCTCACACTATTTTGGGTCTTAACTATCAAGAGAAAAGGTGAAAAAAATGGGCAAAATGGGGAAAAAGAGTGTATAAAGGCTATTTCTTTGGACTGCACCAGTTTTTTTTTTGGAAAATACCATATTTTTAAGTCAAAAAATGAATTTTGACAGGGTGCCCAAAATTTGTTAGGATTCCAATATACGCAAACAAACTATATAATAACACTAAATTTGATGCTTCAGACTTAATAGCAATATCAGATTTTCATAAAAAATATCATTTTCACAAAGTTGACCCATGAAACCCGAAATGGTAATTTTCTAAACCGATGATCAAAATGAGATTTAAAAGCTGTAAAACTACACCAAACATGTTACCACCCAAAAATTGATGTTTCGATACACGGGTAAAGTTGGATTTTCCATCCGAGGTCATTTTGACCAAATATGGATCCCACACCCATATTTCCAATTTTCTAATTTTTTGACCAATTGGTAGAAATGAGTTTGGGCGCATCAGGACCCAAAGAAAGGCCTACTTATCCTAAAATTGATATTCTGGAGTTGCTTTTGTAGTCTGTGTAGACATTTGTTCCACGGATCAAAAGATATACACATAAGTCTAAATTAAGACTTTTGAAGCCACCAAAAATATAATATCACACAAAAGGTATAAAAATGCCTTAGGAACCATGCCAATCACTGCCACACCACATAAGTACCATAATGTAACTATGGGGAAGGGGGAGTAAAATATTTGAATCATACAAAATCATAAATTTCATATATTTCATGAAATTTTTAGGTTATTACAGAAAGCCCTAGTTCAAACTTTCTCTGATCTAAAACCTGTTAGTTTGAGTAACTTTGTCAGTAAATTCCTTTTAAGGGTTGTTCATTATAGATTAGAAGGTTTTATTCCATGTCCTCTAATGATTCAGGATTTATCAAAGAGAGAAGTATTATTGAGAATGTATTTGTGACCCATGAATTAGTGACTTGTATTGAAAAAAGAGAAAAATTATCAAATATGGTCTTTAAACTTGATATGACCAAAGCTATAACATGGTTTCTTTGTTTTTCTTAATATAGGTTTTAAAAATGATGGTTTTCACCAACTATTTTTTATATATGATACAGAGAATAATTTCTAATAAATAGTATTTTGTTCTAATTAATGGCCAGTAACATGGATTTTTAATTCTACTACGGCTGTGAAATAAGATGATCCCCTATCCCCTACTTAATTCAGTCTATATTCTAAAGTTCTCACTTGGGCTATTTATGCACTATTCATGGTTGATCATTTTATAGGCAATGGAATGCCTAATTAGATTCCTAACATGAGCTATCTTACTTATTTTGATGACACTATTATATTCTCTCATATAAATGAATTTTCATTGAAGAAGATAATGAGGACTCTACAAGAGTGAGAAGCGACCTTTATTAAAGGCAAACACAGAAAATAGCTTCTTTTATATACATAAAAATACATTTAGAAACATAGAAGTTATGGTTTGACGATGTTTGGGAATGAATACGGGTTCTTTTCCAATTAAATACATAGGTCTCCCTATCATATACACCCAAAAAAGAAAGGAACCTGAATTAATTAAAAAAATGCAAGGGGAATTGTATTCTTTGAAGGGTAAGATGTTATTCTGTTGAGGTAAAGAAGTACTTGTATCTATTACCATACAAATTACCCCAATATAAGTTCATTTGGCATCCCTATCCCCTTCCTCTCCTATCCCCTAAATTGAGTCTTAAAGAACTTCCCAAAATTTTAGTTAAATTTTTCTACAGTAAAAACAAAACAAAGAGGAATAAATATTAGTCAGCATAGAGAAAGTATATTGTCCAATGAAAGAGTTGGGACTAGCTTTCGGATCTGTATTTGAAGACTCTCAAGCTTTGTATGCTATATTGTAGTGGAGATTCAGAACTCAAAAAATTATTTAGTCTAATTCTTTTTTGAACAACTATTGTAAAACTAAATTTCAACACTTAAGAATAGAAAGGGAATTAAAAGGAGATTCCCAAGTGTGGAAATATATACTAGAAAATAAATACAAGATTGAGTAGGTTTTATGGTGGGAACCAACAAGTGGTACCTCTAGTATTTGGTATGAAAATTTGACCAATTTAGGTCCTCTTTTCAATCATCAAATTAATTTATACACTTGTCATATTATGAAATATAATGAAGAATGTATTATTTGGCAAGGATGGAATTTTGATGTCAAGGAGAATTTTGACCCTGAGTATGTAGTAACACATATTAGGAGCAACTTGAGCCTGTTGAAACTATTAACCAAGGGGATAAAACTTGGTATACTGTTAAAATAACAAGTCATTTTAGTGTTAAAAGTGCTTGCCAGCTGCTAAGACACAAAGAACATATCTTTTATTTTCTAAAGTTATTTGGCATAAAGATTTTTCTTTCAAATTCTCCTTCATGGCTTAGAGAACATAGAAAGCTAGGTGCTAGTTTCTCATTAAGTCATTTATGAAATCCTAATATTTCTTAGTTTTGAGGTTATTAACTAATCAAAAAGTTGAATCTATAGATTATCTATTTTTAAAGGGTGAATTTCTCATATAACTTAGACGTATTTTACAAAAGAAGCAAGTTTGAACCTTTAATAAAAATAAAGAGTAGAATAAGGAAATAGCATATCATTAATTACAATGAAAGAGAGAGAGGGGTATACTAGGTGGTTTCCATGTTAATATTACGGTTTTTCTAGAAAAGGAGCAATATAGTAATTTATGGGGGTAATTTCTCTAGTAAAAGATCTATTGGGATATAATACTTTAGATAAAGTAGTTCATGAAGAGACAATATAAGTTGTGCCTTGAGTATAAAAAACTGCCTGATATTGTTGTTATTTTATAGGTATAAAAACCAATTTACTAGTTCAAAATTTTTAGGTGGATTTATTATCCTATTAATAGGGTTAAATTTAATACCAATTGTGCTTATAGTGTCAATCTTTGTCGTAGTTCAGCTACCTTCTATATTAAGAATTCACAGGGTGATGTTGTGTTTTCAAAGGGTCTTAAAGGTTATGATGCCACTAATCTAGACAACAAACAAGGGTTGTTAGAGAGATTGGTCTACTACTGGGATAATATGACTGATAATGTAATTATAGAGTTTGATTGTATGGCTCTAGTTAAAATACTTCAAGGATAATGGCAGATACTATCCAGTATATCAATGAAAGTAAATTGTTTTAACAATATAAGTAATTCTCTATCAGAAAGAGTGCAACACTCTTTCCTTGAAGGATATTCTTTTTCACTAACTTTATTTTTTATTTTATGGGTGATTATCAAATAAGTCAATTTCATTAAATTTCTAATACAGGTGCGGTGATACTCAATTCAGATTCAACAGGTACACCTAACATAACCAGTTCTATTGTACATATAACATAAGCAACAAAGTATGCAATTACTTGGAAAACATCTTTAAGAAGGCATACATTAAGTTTTTTCATGTTTTGTATTAAATAAGAGTACAATAGCTAGATTTGTATTTATGTCTAAAGTTATTTCAAAAGATTTGAGTATCTGCACAAGTGAGAGTTTTTAGTTGTCCATTAGATGCCTAATCAAGAAATGTCTGCATTTAGGGTCCTTAATTTTTATTATTTGATTTGTAAATCGAATTTAACATGCAAAAATAATGTAAAAATATATAAATCTTCATAATTATTTGTTTTCCTCCTAACTTTAGATCTGGTGGTGGTATTAATCTCAATAAAGATTTATCCTACAAATTAGGAGAAAGAGCAAAAATAAATATATTTGAATAAGATTTTTAAAGTTGGAAACTTATGTGTGATATGATGAAGTTGGCATGGCTACATAGATCCTAGCTTTAATCTAGAACTGAATGGCATCTTCACACTCAACATTTGTTAATTCATAAATATGTTTAGCATGGTTAGTTGATACGATCTTTGCTGAGAGCTTAAACAATCTACAGAGCTATGCAGCTTTTAGAGATTGATTTATTTGATAAGTTAAAGATGAAGAGTTTCTCTCAAATTAGTTGAGAGAGAGTTGAGATTAATGTAGGCATGAGAGCTTCAAGAAGCTTCTAAAAATATCAAGTTAATATTTCCTAATTAGCCTCTTCATTTTTATATTTTGCTCATCTTTTACTTGTCTTGATTTAGTTTCCTTTAGTAAAATCACTTTTGGACCTACCCTATTTACGTATATATTGTTGGATATAGTTATTTTTGTTCATAAATTGGCTATATGCTTGATTTTAATTTTAAATAAAGAAAAATAATACTAGTTATTGATAGTCTCAAGCCCAAAAGAAACCAAAAATGAGATCATGGGATGGCCTATTTTATGTGAGAGCAAATCAATAAATTGGGTCACAAATCTTCATATTCAAGCATAGGTAGGCCGTATTTTGCTGTAGATGTATGGAAATTAGTTTTTGAAAGTTTCTTGATAGGTTATCAAGTAATTTGTGGGTCAATCCACAATGTATAGGTGCAGATTCAGGTGAAAACACCTCTTGAACATCTTCTAGATCCTTTTGACTCTTTGGCAGTCCTTGAACATCCTTCATCGCTTCTTTTAATGGTCTCATGGTATGTTAAAATATATTTTTCTTTATGGAAATACCTTGAAGTGATTGTAGTTCTTTTGCTTTACTTTTTATGAATTGGTTGGAGGTAGGTTAGATCTTATCAAAGAATATGGCTTAAGCCTAATCCATTTAAAGTTTCATTTTTATTCTAGTGTGGCAAGATTGCTTCTTATTTTTAGGGATATTTTGATGAAATTCACTAAATAGGTATTCTATTTTGTACACCAAATAGTTCTCAGACTACATGAGGTTTATAGATTCCAGGGCAGGTGCCTACTCATTGATTTTAGACTCGTATGACATAGAAACTATTATTGTGGCCCTAAATTTTAAAATACTATCTGTCATTCTTGTTGTTCTACCTATAGTTCCAAGTCATGTAATTACTGTTAATGAGTGAAAGATATTCAAGAGATTTTTTAAATTAGTCTGACCTGTGTTCAGTGGTGCTATTGTTGAGGATATTTTTGAGTTTTTAATTGATTCCAAAGAGATATAGCTTAACTTCAATTTGATTCAATCTCATGGTGTTGCTTAAATTACCTACTATTTGACTGATATGCCTGCTCTTTAGTGGAAATCTCTTTTAAGTCATAGAACAATGGGTTCCCTATTTTAAAATGAACTGACATTGCCCAAATTACAACTCTAAGGAAAGTATGAAGCCATTGCAATCAAATGGAGAATCGAACCATGGATAGGGTCAAACCAGTACGTAGGTCAAAGTCTCAATCAATATGTATGTCAAGAAAAATAACACAAAATTTCACTAAAAGAGAGGGGTTTCTAACAAAATAATTTATTAGTAATAGCTTGTTAATTCATTGGATTTCTAATCAGTATGAGAGAGCCCCTAGGATTGTGTGATCCATTAACTTTATAATGTTGTCGGTTCATCGTACTTAGCAATTATAGTTAGTGTTTGATATATTGAATCAGTAGGTTAGATGTACATAGAACAACTTTATGCTCTTATTTAGATAATATCCTTTAGTAAGTTGACTCATCTTTCGAGTCCGTATTACTAACCCCGATATTGTCCTAGATATTAGTCCTATATTATTTGTTCAAGCTATTTAGTGGAGGTTGATAGCTCCAAGTATCTATTGTTTATTTCCTTCTTCACATCTGTACTCATCCTTCAATCCAAAATACATATTAGAAGAGTTCTAAATTTGGCCAATATCAAATAAGATACAAAACAAAGGAAACATTAAATACATGTGAACAAAACTTATATATTACTCCGTACTATGAATCCTACTTCATAATCCATCATGGTTCAAAAAACCCTAGTTGTGGTGTTTAGCTGCTCATAATTGCAAGTACTCAAGAAGAATTAATAGAACAAAGCATAATTTTGAACTTATATGAATAATAAGAAAAACTACAAAATCTCACTTTGAGTTAATCCCTAAAATCCCATGATTGAACATGAAAAAGTAATACTATGTCTTGAAAGTAATAGCAAAATATAAACAATAATTATCCTATAGGAATTTTTTTGCATTTCCATGGATTTTCATCACATGGAGCTTGCCTATAGCTTCCCTAGGTTATTTCTTATTAGCTAGAGCCGACAATTCAATTATCGTACTGTTCATTTGGTTTTTAGGCAATTCTCTATTTTAAAGTATTTATTCGTATAATTGGATACCAGGCAAAAACATCAATAAAACAATCTCATATGTCCCTTCTAACAGTTCCAATTACTCTGAAACATTAATTTTAGGCTAGTGGGACCTTTGGTTTGGGTCCATAGGATTGTGACTCATTCTGATCTATCGAACGAAATTTGATAAAAATAGCACTGGGTATGGGACATAATTTATATCAAAACAACCTCGAATAAAAATTTAGACTGAGTTATTGAGTCCAAAACATCTATTTCTTAGGGTATCATAGTTCATTTTCTTATAAGAGATTCTGAACAAATCCTGAGGTGTTTAGAGAAGCCCCTTAAGGTGACTAGCTATCACCACCGAGCTACTTTTGCGGCATGCTAGCCACTAAAGAACATTCCGCTTTAGCGTTAGCTTGTCTACTTAAGAGGTATGGTAGGCCTAAGCGAGTAACACTTTAGTGACACTTGGGTTTTTTAGCGTTGAACTCTAAAGCTGCTAAGTGTTCACTTAAGAGGAACCTATGAGCCTATAAATGCCCCAATTAGCTCTATTTTTTCCTTTTTTTTTTTTACAAAATTTCAAAAGTAAAAAACACTAGAGAGTGTGAAAACCTGGGAGAATCATTAATAGGTAATTTTGGGGTGTTTATGATCTTGAATTTTTAATTTTTTTCTCTGAATTCTTTGTAAGTTTCCATTAAATTTATGGTTAAATTATCTATAATTTTCCAAAATCCCTAGATTATTGGTGGGTTGATTTTAGCACCATTTGAACTCAGAATTTACCCATTTTTGAACCCAAAGAATAAAATTCAATATGGGTACTGTTGTTCTTATTTTTATAAGTATATTATCATTTTGATAGCTTGGCACCATGTGAAAGCTTCTCAAAATGGAAAATCACTAATTTAGCAGATATCATCGGGCTTTCTTCTATGTCCAGGTAGGCTAGGTTTACCTTTCTCATAGATTAGGCTTACCTATAGTATATTTATGATCATGTGATAGATATGTGTTTGTAATAGGTCTTGGAGGCATAATTAGTATACTTTGGATTATTTAACCAATTAAGGATCATAAATTAGGTAAAATTAACTTTGTTCTCGTTCTTTAGGTAAAATAACTCTCATAAGATTGAAATGTGGCGTAATTAAGATCTAGAAATAAAATTAGATACCTTAGCCTAGTTTAGGGTAGAATTTACCTTAGAAAGGATTGTGGGGATTAGAAATAGGCCTTTTCATCCCAACTTTGGCAACTATTTATACAAGTTCCTCGTATATTAAATATACCTTGGACATAACTTTAATCATGTCTTTTAATTAAGGAGGTTAAGATATATGGAATTTTATCGTAGTTTGGTACTGGGGAGATGATAATTGTTCCAATTCTAGTCTAAAAATTTATGATTTTGAGTTTTAGTTCAAGTCCCACAAATGATAAGATAAGTTTCGATTTATATCCTATAGTGAGAGATTATTTATTTTTGACGGTTATGGAAGTAGTTTGAGTCTTTTGATTTTGGTATAGACTGGTTCATGGTTATGTTTTTGAGATACAATTACCTAGCATATTTTGTTTACTTCTCCTCCTTGATTGCACCCTTTGGGCTTATGGGGGCCCGCATTGGGTTATTGATGAGTAGTGATTTTACTGCACATTCTCACTCAACATTTGTGTACGTTACCTTGTTGTCAATGAATAAATGAGACATAATTGTGAGTAAATGCATTAATATCCACTCTTTGCAGACATTTAGTTGAGGAAATAAAAAGATGTGGATTGGAGCTGAAAATGATTGAAAGGAAGCAAAGAAGAGTGCAGCTGAAGACATGGACTACATCAACCTCAGTTACCGCGACCATGGTCCTCAATCCGTGGTCGTGGTCAGTCAAGACGATTAGTACAACATGGTCGCAACACACAACCAGACTCCCATGGACGTGGTCGTGGACAGACATGCACAATCTCGATCATACGGGTATATGCCCATAGGCAGATCTGTAAAAGTACTTAGACGAATCCCATAGCATATATAAACAAAAACTCTTTCTTCATTGGGTATTTCATACCTCATAAGATATATTTGAATTCTAGACTTGAAACCCTAATTGGGAAAACGTGTAAATAACTTTGGAAGCTAAATATCTTAGGATTTTTGTGAAGAATGAATGCTTTGAATAATACTTATGATATATTTATCTTTACTTTCTTCATGAGTAGATAAGTAAATTAGTCTTGGGATTATGTTGAACTAAAGTGTAATTTGTTTGTAGGTATTATTGTGTTTGCATGATTATTAGTTGTTGAGTAAGGATTTCACCATTACTTGAGGTTTTGAGATAAGTTTTGATGGGTGAAAGCCCCAAATCTCCAAATGGGTTTGATGGGTGAAAACTCCAAACTCTAGTAACCCTTTATCATCCTTAAAAGATGGATGAAGATAAATATAAGGTAACCCATAACATCCTTAAAAGAGGGTTATGGGGGGACAAGGCAATGGTGGACAATTAATCCCATGGTTTGACCCCTTTTGCAATCTTAGAAATAATTGAGCTTTTGGGTGATTACGAATTTAACACTTGTTAGGTGATCGAAAGAGAAAATGAGTGAAATCATTGGGGTTATATCAAAAGATTGACCACAATGACCTTCAACCTAGCCTATCATTTAGTTAACAACTAACTTTCATGCTAAACTATCATTAACCTATATACTTTTACCTTTAGGTAGAAATAATCCCAAGATTTCCCCCATCATTGTTGCTTAAAACAAAAGTGTTATCTCGTGATCATTTACTAAAGATCATACAAAAAGTTCCCAAAAAATCACCCTATTTCATTTTACATGTCTCTTTGGTTAGCATTCTGGATAATCTCATAGTAATTTATTCACCCATAGTGCTTGAAGTCTGTAATTCACTCCTTGAGATTCGACCCCAAAAAAAATTTGGTTACTTGACAATAACTGCCTCGCCCCTCAATTATATGAGTGAGTTGACCATTATCAAAATGGAGGCATTGCTAGGGAAAGAAATAATGATTTTTCTTAAGTGGTGTTATGCTTACTTGGGAATACCCAGAGTAGCGTTCTTTATTCTGGTTGTTGTTTTTGGATCTTTTGTAGGCAATTCTAGTGTGAACAAAATTATGAGTACTGGCACTCTTCACGCGGAGTCATTGGATGTTCCCATTTTTCGGGGAGAGCCAACTAAATGGAGGGGGTCAAACGGGTGGAACCTGCATCCCACCTCAAGATAGAAATGGGACATTCTATGTGACTAGTATCATGCTTTATTTGTTGAAATTAAAAGGGCTATATGGAGGTCAATCTCAGAAAGACCCATATATTCAATTACAAGAATTTTTTGGAGGTATGTACACCATTCAACATTTCTCATACCACTCAAGAGTCTTTTCGGCTCCCTCTCTTCCCTTTCTCTCTAATGGGTGAGGCATTGTTGTGGTTCCACACACTTCCTATGTCTTCACTCACTTCGTGGAATAAGATCACAAGGATATTTTAGATCAACATTCCCCTCCATCCAAGGTGTGTCACTTGAGAGATGAAATCATGAACTTTAGACAAAGGAACAAGGAGCCACTTCATGAAGTATGAGAGATATTATAGAAAGCTAGCCAAATGCCAAAACCACGAGATTCCGAGGAAGTAACTTCTCCAAATATTCTATTGGGAACTAGATCCTATGAACCAAATGATGGTAAACAATGCGGTGGAAGGTTCTCTCTTAAACTTGCACTTCCATGAGGCTACAAAAATGTTGAGAAAGGTAACTAAACCAATTGTGAATATCATACCCAAGACATCAATATTTCCCATAGCCCTCCATGTTGTAGTTAAAGCCATGAAATACTGGATCCGATGCTTCAAAGATTCCTACGATGCAAAGGTATTCATGATACATCATATGGTAGAAATCACAGGCCAAGACGTTCAAGCTTACTTGGAAATTTCACTCCTATTGAAATTTCTAGCTTCAATACTTTATAAAAGTTGATGAGCAACAAAAGAATAGCAGACACCTTATCAAATCAAAATAGATGAAGTCACCAACACCATCAAAATCGTACGACTGAAAGCTTCCCTTCAATAATGTGAAGATTAATCCTACAAGAAGACTTACTTCACCAGATCTCTAATAATAATCTTGGAAGGCCGAGAACTCCTTAGGTGAAAGCATTGCATCGACTAGTGGATAGAAGAAGGATATACGATTTCATCGCCAACACCATCCAACACTGCCTGAAACATGACTTCAGATCATATGTGCAATAAAGTTTGCATTGACCATAAGCTCCAAGGAATTACCTTCCAAAGTTTACCATGAAACATTTTCTAGTAGGTTACCCTCATCTCCAAGAAACCCTCTCAGATGGGTTTTCCTATAAGCTGCTTATCATGATACTTGGTAGATACCTGCTCGCAAGGAGCTTACAAGCTGTCCATCCACCTTCTTGACAAACTTCTCAGTCACCTACTTGCACATGCTATCACATGCGAACAACATATGTGTGTTTTATTTTACTAAGCCTATCATATATTAGAGGGTCTTAATTTTAATAAAGTAGGTTGGAAATATCTCTTAGAAGTGTGTACCAATGTTAAGGCTTATCTAATCTGACTAGATAGGGATTATCTTTTACGAGATAGGATAGGATTGTAATATTTTATTTCATGTTTATCAATACTTCAAGCTTATATAGAACTTTCTTTTCCTATAAAAGGAAGCATATGCTTTTAGTTGAGAATCATCAATTTCTCCACTTAGAGATTAGCCTCTCAACTTGGAAGAAACTCTCTACCCCAAAATCCTCTTTTATAAAGTTTCTATATATTAATAAAAATATTTGTTGGCTAAATTATCTCTCTTGTTTTTGCTCTTCCAGAGGGATGGGTACTTCAATCCTTTATGTTGGAGTAGTGGGATAAGGAAATACTTTGGCAAGTACATTTATTGTAATTATCATATGGGACTCTTAAGTACTTTCCATTAATATGAAATGATGTTAGCTGTTCCACGAGATATACATCTATAAGTCCTTTCAATGTTTATGAAACAAAATTGGCATGGTTTGCATGGTAGTTTCCCAATTTGCTTTTCTTCTTTGAAGAACACGTAGATCTGAGGTCTGATAGTACACCTTTTTTTACGGATACTTGAAGGCAATAGGACATGGGAAATCCATCGTAAGACCCATTAATGTCATATATAAAAAAATTGTATTTATACTGGCAGATTAATAATTTACTATGTTTTAAGACTAGCAGAGTCAAGTCATCCCGTTAAGGGTTGCAAAGTCTTTGTTCCTGGCAAACCATCATTTAGTGGGTGTGTAGCTGAGTTGTCTAAAAGTTATTATGTGTTGATTAAGGGCTCTGATTTTTATGGCATGTTATCTAGAAGGACGTGAAACCACCTATTATGTTAGAAAGGTTAGAGACTAAAGACTATGGTCTATGGTGTCGACGAAACCTTTAATTTCATATGGCGTGCCACATATATGGTCGTCAATTTGCCTATCATGTTGGAAAGTTTAGAGTTCTATTCTGGTTCTCTGGTTAATCCTTTCGGCGGTGTCATTTCCTACATGTCTCTCTATCTATTTGGTTTTAGAGCCAAGTTTACTCCTAGAGGGAGGGAGGAAGCAAGTATTTGGATAACATCTGTTATTTGTACATGTGATCCAACCTTACATTTTTAGTCATTAACTTTCTATGTCTTAGTTATTATCCTTAAAACAACCCATTGTCTTTATTTTCCTGTTACCACTACCAAAGTCCTATAAATATTAGAGTAATAATCGTTCCCTTAACCTTGTCCTTGTTTTTCTAGTTATTATCTAGAGTCATGTACATAATTGAGTCATAATTGGTTTCCTTGGACTTTAGAAAAAATATTTCATAGATTTTTTCTTTAGACCTATAGCAAAAATACATTGAGTCTTTATTGTCCAGAAAAATGCAAAAATATATTTGTTTTACAATATTCACTAGTTCCATTTAGTCTGTTCGATCAGTATAAATTTCTACCTAAGTTGGACATGCTTCCAACCACTAATTGAACTTAGTCATGTATAAATGATTATCTCTATGAAGATATGTTGACATGCCCCAAATTCAGGCCATGTCGTATGGGAACCTCAAGCACACATGTACGAAAGATCACCCCGTAACCCAACCTAAACACATCGTCATATGGTAGGAGTCAAAGGAACTCCAATGCACAAGTTAAGATCGAAAAATAATATCACTAGTCAACATTAGATTCATAATAATAATAACTACAACCAAGTTCACAATTGTTCACAATACCTCTATACAAAACTGAAGTAAATGGGTATATATGTTGGGACAAGCCCCCGACTATAGCCAAACAAAGTCTTAAAGAGACTAAGCTTAAAGGTAAGGAATAAGAGATGAATGTCTTCCGGATGTAAGGAAGCTCACCCCTTCTAGTCAATACACAAACCACCTGATCGTCTAATCACTGCACAGGTAAAGAAGAAGATGCTTCGGCCCTACATCGCAAGGGATGTAGCATCCAGAGATAGTTAGCGGTTCCAACGCTAGCATGTAACTCAAGGATAAGGGGTAACATACATCATAAAACAACAACAAATAAATATATCACATTGTGTCACGTTCATACATTTAACCATACATATAGATATATTACATGCTAATCAAGGTATCAAAGCTCATCAACATTCTCAAAGATTCATTCATTAGGCATGAAATGAGGATACTCCGACCCTCCACACTTATAGGTTCAACATTTCACACTATGTATAGGATTCTAACCATAATCCCACACACCTCAACCAAGGGATTTCAACCATGCTTACTCATTCATTAACCAAGTACTTTGACCACATACACAATTATTCAAACAAAAGGGCTCTAGCCATACACACATCCAATTGGAAATGGGACCTCAACCCTATTTCTACACATTCAAATGGGCATGGGACTTTGACTTCGTGCTCCCACATTAGGTAAAGGACTCCAACCTTATTCCATACTTGAACTTTAACCACAAGACATTCTATTAGGCGAGGTTCTCTAACTTTAAGAGATCTCTTTAACCAAGGGACTTTAACTTAAAGAATTTTCATTAGGAAAGGGACTTTGACCTCCAAGCTTCTTCATAAGGCAAGGGACTTCGGCCTTAAGCCATTTATCAGGCAAGAGAATTTGACCTTAAGCCATCACAACCATGATTAGTTGACATTTGTGACTTTACCCTGTGCCCAGGCATCATCATCCAATTAATACATCATTGTAAGGACTTTATCCATTTTAACCAATTCCACATTATTCATGACCACATAGTCCTTATGGGAGCCTCCCTTGCTCAACAATTTAGATAGGTGAAGTACTTCATTCAAATCATCACACAATTTATTTTATGGTGATCAAGACCCTAACAGGACATTCACATTTCACTAGCATTCTTAGGCCACACTTTAGTTCAATACACCATTCAAGTTCATATTTCAAGGTGAGGGACTTCAACCTCTTATTTATAATTAGCTTAACAAGGTTATCATCACACCTTAAATGTCTTAAAATAGATTTAACAACATCATTATTAATCATTTATACTTATTAGTCCATTGCTCTATCTCAATACACTAAAATCATATTACTAGACAACTGACTTAGGCATTTTCATAAACACCTTATGTATGTACCTTCAGCAAGGCTATTTTTATGGTAGGTATCATCAAGATTAGGGTTACTTAAGACCCTAATGTTAGACCATATATATAAAGAACCCATGTATATAATCTACCATCAATAACATGTATTAACAGAAATATAAGCAAGAATCATCATTTTTCATTGTTAGGTAATAAAATCCTTTTTATTTGATTCAAAAACACCATGTACACTTACTAGTCCAAGTGTGAAATACATGGGTTTAGACCTATTTAAAGAGGGGAAGAGATACATGCCTTAAACAAGATAACACACGAATAATCTTCACTCTTCCTTGACACTAGATGAACACCTCCAAACCCTAGTCTCCAAATCTTGCTTCAAGAAGCCTTTTTAGTGTTTTAGAATATTTAAGTTTTGTAAATTAAGACTTATGAGGATAAAATGAATTATATAGTAAGAGGGTTTACATTTTTAGGCATGGGAAATGACCAGAGGATCATTGGTTCAAAGGTGGAAAGTTCACTCGTGTAGGGGTATGACTCCCCCTTACGGTTTCTATGGAAATCATGACCTAGGTCAACCACACTGTTGTGGGTACAGGAAGGTATCATTGAATAGTAACCAAAGGTTAAGACTCACCCTCCAATCATGAGCTTCACACATATAAAAAATAGTCCACTCTAGGTTAGGTTTCATATCATACGTCCTTGTAATATACAACTCATATGCATGGCTTTGACCAAGGGATGGCCTTGTAGTATAGGAGACAGTGTGCCACCTTAACATACTTCTCAAGGTAAGAAAGGGTAGGGGATAAGGGTATGAATCGTAACCAAGGGTACTACTAAAGCTCCTAGTCGTACCCAACTCAAAGACACAAAAATTATTTGTTTCTCAATGGCTTAAAGTCTAGGTGTTTCAATTCTCCCTCACTTTGGATCATTTATCCACGAATGAAGGGTAGGGAAAGCGTTTACACAAGTTAGCATATCATCAGGCATCAAGCAACCTTTACACAAGTTTGAAATAATCACACAACAAGGATACAACATAATGCATACTATGATCATCATTAATCAACCACTTCATTTCATTGGTCTTAGGGCTCCAACCTATTATTTATCCAACACTAACTCAGTTCACTAATTAGGGATTTCAACCGATCAACTTATCAAAGATATAGAGCAACTCAAAGCATTGGGGAATTTACCCCTTTATCTACCAAGAACATGAATCAACTCAAGTTATTAGAGATTTTAACCTATCACAACCAGAGATATATAACTTCAAAGCATTAGAGTCTTAAACCCATAGTCTAACAAGATACAAATAAATTCACACATTAGGAACGTTATTCTATTATTTAACAAATACATAAATCAATTTAAATCTTGGGGACTTCAACCCATCGCCTATCAAGATGTACATCAAGGTAAGGAGATTAACACATACCTCCATCATAAGCTTCTAGAATGGGAAATAAATGCGGATACTTGGAATTCATGTACTCATCCGCCTTCCAAGCATCTTCCTTGGACTTTTTGTCCCTTCATAAAACCTTAAGCGAAGCCACTTCTTTGGTTCACAACCGGTGAACTCCCCGATCCAAGATCCTTACTGGAGTTTTCTCATACAATAAGAAGTTTGAGATATCAACATCTTTTGAGGGAACAACCAAGGAAGGGTCACCCACATATTACCACAACATAGACACATGGAAAACCAAGTGGATGGAGTTTATATAAAGAAGCAACTTTATTTCATAGGCAACATTGCCAACCCTCTTCATAATCAAGTAGGGACCAACATAGCAGGGACTATGCTTTCCCTTATTACCGAACTACATCACTCCCTTCATGGGAGACACTTTCAAAAATACCCAATCACCTACATTAAACTCTAAGCCCCTACGCTACATATCCCCATAGGACTTGGTGACTTTGTGCAGTCTTCAATCTATCACGGGTCACCTTTACCTTCTCTAAGGCTTGGTGAACTAAATTTGGCCTAACCAACTACCCTAGCTAACTTTGTACCACCTGATAGGAGATCAATATGTTCTACCCTATAATGACTCAAAAGTTACCATGACAATGCTAGAGCGGTAGCTATTATTATAGGCAAATTCAATCAAGGGCAAGTGGTCATACCAACTACCACCATAATCTATTACACAAGCCCGTAACATATCTTTTAATGTTTGAAGTTTTTTCCACTTGCCCATCCATTTATGGGTTGAAAGTAGTACTAAGTCACACTATAGTACCCAAACCCTTTTGGAACAATTTCTAAAAGTTTGATGAAAACGAAGGACCACGATATGAGATAACAGGCACTGAAGCACCATGCAACTACATGATCTTTGCAAGATACAAATTAGCATAATCTTTGCTGATAAATTTATCCTCACGGGCAAGAAATGGCCGGACTTGTTCATTCTATCAATAATGACCCAAACAGAATCACATTGATTTCGGAATCTAGGATGACCTGTAACCAAATCCATTTTGAAAACCTATTTGTTTTAGTTATGCATATGTGATATTTGATTTAGGGTTAACTTTGTCCTACATATCTGCATATTTTTCTTTGAGTTTTGATTCTTCTTGTGAGTCTCTTAATGTATGTATTCTAGTATCTACCTTTGTAGGAGACTCTTTAGTGGTGGATAAGGTACAATGATCTTGTTATGTGAATTTTACTAGGTGTGATACCTAGGTAGATCTGATTGTATTAGATATGGTAGATTTTGATGTCATGTTGGGTATGGACTGGTTGGCCCATTATCATGTTGTCCTACATTGTTTTGCTAAGACCCTAACTTTTACTCTTTCGGGTGTGCCAAGGACAGCTTAGAAGGGTGTGCTTCATTCAAGACCGAAGAGAGTTATATCTTTCATTTAGGCTCATTATTTGGTTTAGAGGGGATTTTTGTTATATTTTTCTCATATTCATGATACTTATGTTGCTTCACCTCCTTCCTTAGATTCTGTTTCTATGGATGTTTTTGATAATACTCAACTTACACATCAACTAAAGTGAAATACAGACATTGTAAATATATACCAAAAATGAGTCAGGGTTGAATCATTAAGGAGTAAGAACTAGCTTTCAATGATGATGTGTGTTGAGAGTTAACTATGTGTTAACTCATAATTAAAACTAAAATCAAACATAAAAGTAAATTGAGGGGCTTGAATTAAAGTTTTGTCGAACACAATTTCAAAACAATACTAATAAAAGAGAGAAAAATATATAGGTATACCAAATTGAGAGAAACCTTGGGGGTTATGATTTCACTCATGGATTCTTTCAAATACATCATGAGCATGACAAGGTTACTAGTCCATTACCACAACTAGAACCCTTATTTCTAAGATAATGATTATGAAAATAGCTACTTCCAAATAACACTCTAATTTTTAAGATATTGCTACAACAGAAGCTAATTCAAGTTGTTTATAATTACTCCTCACCCACATCCCTCTTTCAAGGATGATATGGCATCCAATACAGTTGGGGTTTTCACCCATAATTCTCAATTCAAACATACAGTATGATACAAACTTAACACCATTAACTACTTATTCGGACTAACAATCAACACCCACATATTAATTAATACCTAATAAAACATGACCATAATAGAATAGTTTAGCTACTCATAAATTAAAAAGAATAAATATAGTCAAATTGGCATTCAATTCATTGGAAATCAAAATAAGTGAAATATCCAACTTCAAATACAATCAACAAAGCAAAATTACCTTTTAGGAACACTCCACAATTTGCTTCTCACTTATAAACTTGCTCTCCACTCTCCAAATTAGAATAATTTGCTAAAAGATGCCCAAAAAATTTTAAGGGTTTTTCCTTTTGTACTTTGGGACTTAGCTTTGTGAAATTCCAAATCTACCATTTAAATTTCTTGGGCGGTCGGGATTGCCATCACCTGGTCGTGATTGTGATTTTGCGATTATGTGGAATCTTCATGCGATCGCCATATGCTAACTTCTTTTAAATGTCCATGATTGCAACCCTCGGCTTGTTATCATAGCACCTAAGGGTCATATTATCTTAAACTTCTACTCCTTGATCCTACTTTCTATCTCTTCCAGCTTTATCTTAGCTCATTTTTATCAGATTTCCTATTAGATCACCAAAAAGTGAAAATTAATGCTTTTCAATGAAGAACTTGGTTCATATACATAATTGATTCATCGTAATGTGTAAGAATTTATATATAAATGAGCACAAAATTTTAAACTCATCAACACCCCTAATTTAGAATGTTGGTTGTCTTCAATAAACACTACTCTATACTCAATGAGTAGACTCAACTTATAAGCCCATCCTTTCAAACAAATGATCACCATGATTCCAAACATGATTAACACTGACAATTAGTCCACAAGCATGGGAAGAACTATTCCTGCAACTCCCCTTATAATCAATCACATTTTTGAGGATGCAAAAGAATTTTATGAACAAGCTAGCAAGAATGACTAACTCTGAAGAGATGACTCTCTATCAATAGTGACTTAACTACACTTCATTAACTCATTTCTGGAATATAACAATTTTACAATCCTCAATTAGCTTATATGCCTCCTTACAAAGGAAAGTCCCAATACACAAAAAATTACTCATTCAACAAGGGACAAATATGCTAGGACTCACCCTCATAATGAATTTCTCAATGCAAACAAATATTATGTCATATGCTTTCTCGTATTTTCAATCTCTTCTAACTTAAAGACACTTGGTTGGAGATCTCAAAGAACTTTTTTAAGCTTTAAATATAGGATCAGGGAAGGTTAAGATACATATTTGGGGAAAGGGTAAATACACCCTCCTTGAACTCCACATAAAACAGTATTAGATCAAACTTTTGTCATAGGCCACTCCATTCATTCCTAATTCATACATGTGCCTACTTTAAACATATTAGCTAACCAATCTTCTGAAAGCATTTTTTCCTCCCAAAAAACATTAAGGGTTTTGCCTTTTTTGTATTTTGGGACTTATCTTTGTGAAATTCCTAATCTACCCTTCAGATTTCTCAAGAAGTCATGATCTCTATCTTATGTTCACGATCGCGATTCTACAATTGTGTGGCATCTTCATGTGATCGCCATATTCTAACTTGTTTTTATTGACTTTGACCGCAACCCTCAGGTTGTGATCGTAGCACCTAAGGATCATCTGATTTCAGCTTCTTCACCTCATTCCTACTTTCGTTTTCTTCCGCTTTATCTCAACTCATTTTTATCAAATATTGCACAAGATCACCAAAAATTTGAAATTAATGCATTTCAGTAAAGAACTTTCATCATATACTAGATGATTCATCATAGTGTGAAAGGATTTGGATATAAATAAGTGGAAATTAGTAACTCATCAGATTTCCCTATGAATTTTCCTGGTATGCCTTTGGATTATGACATTAACTTTGATATTGATGTGATCCAGGCATCAAGCAATTTCTAATACTACTAATAGGATGGCCCCAATAGAGTTAAAATAATTAAAGGATTAGTTGTAGGAGTTGTTGGATATGGTATTTATCCGACCTATCATATCATCTTGGGGTGCACCTATCTTGTTTGTGAAGAAAAAGTATGGGTCTATGATTATGTTTATTATTTATCAACCATTGAAAAAAGTGACGGTTAAGAATAAGTATCATCTTTCTCACACTGATGATTTATTTTATCAACTTTTGAGTTCTTTGGTGTTTTCAAAGATTGATTTGAGGTCCAAGTATCATCATTTGAATATTAGAGCTTTGGATATTATGAAGAAAACCTTTCGAACTCGTTATGGTTAGTATGAGTTCCTGGCCATGTCTTTTGGGTTTACAAATGCCCCCACCGTATTCATGGAATAGATGAACTGGGTATTTTAACCATATCTCGACTTCTTTATTATTGTATTTATAGATGATATCTTGGTTTCTTCCAAGAGTGAGGCCAATTATGAGGAGCATTTGCAGATTGTGCTCCAGATATTTAGGGATGAGAAGTTGTATGCTATGTTCTCTAAGTGTGAGCTTTAGTTGGAGTTTATCTCTTTTTTGGGCCAAGTGGTGACTAAGAATGGTATTATGTTCTCTAAGTGTGAGTTTAGTTGGAGTCTATCTCTTTCTTGGGTCAAGTGGTGACTAAGAATGGTATTATGGTCGATCCAACCAAGATTACAGAAGTTCGTGATTGGGCTAGACCTACTTCTCCTATCAAATTCATAGTTTTATTGGTTTAGCAGGTTACTATCAGTGTTTTTGTTATGACCCAAACTAGGGCCTGGCCATGACGGATATCCCAAACCATGAAGGCCCGAAATGCCCTTCTCTATCTGGCGATCATGCACAACATTCATATAATAAAAGAAGATGCGGACACATAATCTACTACGGAAACATGGTCAACTCTGAATTCAACATAAGTACGGAAACTGTAAATCAACTACATCTAAATAACATCTAACTCAATCTGCGAAATCTCTACTACATGAAAATCTGACAACTGTCTGAAACTGAGACAAGGCCTCCAGCATACAAAAATTGAAATAAGTGACATAATCTAAAAAGACAGGCCTTTTGGAATAGAGAAGGCTCACCACTGCACAATCTGATCAGCTGTCTGAATTATCTACTGCTTATCTGGACCCCTAGACTAAGTCTCAAAACCTAAGAGGTAGGGGGAGGGGGTCAATACAAATGTACTGGTACATAGAGATTATCCAAAATAATCATTTACTATTCAACATAAATGACAGAAATTTATAATAGTTCATAAGTAAATCATTTAGTAAGAATTCACATGGGCATTTTAAAGACTTTGTAAAAATCATCTCAACTCTGAGAAATTTGTGTTACTTCTGTGCTAGGTGGTATATCCTATAACTCTGAAAAATTCCATGGGATATATGTAAACTGCTATTAACCCAGCAGCCAAGCCCCCAACCCAAGTGTGATGCAAGGGTCAGAGTCTCTGAATCTACTACGCCACAAGGCCTTCGCCAGCGTACACTAATAATTTACCCATATCGGCAAATACGATTTCAGGCTAAGATTTGCTTGAACTCACGCCTTCTTTGGGTAACCACCTAACCTTCTTTAAGCCCCATTTTAAAATTCTATCAAACATGCAGTCTCTGAAAACATACTCTGAAAACATGCTCTGAAAACATACTCTAAAAACACACTCTGAAAACATACTCTAAAAACATACTCTGTTATGGCATAAATACATATGGTATCGTCATACCATTGACTTGCAATACATCTCTAAGCCATTATTAGTCTATCAGAAATCTCTGTATTTAAAACATAAATTTTGAGACCAGTATTTCAATAATTCAACTCAATGAATCTTTTTTTCAGACCTCATGTAGACACATGTAATTCTTTCTCGTACACACAAGAACATATTGATATCAATAAAGACCCTCTCAACCATTCCAAATCATGTTCAAATGCCAGGATATTGGAAAAATGTCTTTTAAATCACAAAACCATAATCTTTAATTCAATACAAGAGAGGGAGTTCATAATTTTTGCTCTCAACAATCATAAATCTCAAATTCATACATATACATATATATGTAAATCAGTTTAGCGGAAAAGACCACAAGGCCAAAGCAATAGTAGCATTCAAACTTTTGAAATGCATGATCATTAATATAGTTTTCAAAACCCCCATAAAATACATGTATCAAAACCTTTAAATCATGCTTTAATAATTTCAAGCCCATGTAGTTTTTAGGATAAACCCGACGTACCTCTTTCTAGAAATTTAAAGGATGCTTCTTGATGCCACGGATTGGGGATTCTAAATCTTAAATTTTTTTGAAAACCCACCGTTGAATCTTGATTTAGTTGGATTATCAATATGGAACCCTATAGAGTGTTCTTGAATATATTTGGTGAATGTATGAGTAATATGCTCAGTTAAGGTGGAAATCTCAAGTTTGGACTGATAAGGGTGTGGGAAAATACCCAATATACCCTTAATGAGACCGGTATAAAAATATAACTGGGAGCCCGATTTCATGGGCCACCGTGATGCACCACTATCTCGGTGGCTCACTGGAAATTGACGAATGAGAATTTGGCCCACTTCACGATGCGCCACCATTGTGGAGTCCCACTAGAAATTGACAATCATTATTTACACCTTCTCTAAGATGCGCCAAGGACAGGAATGATGGAGTTTTACGATTAGGACTTAAATTAACCATAACACCTTCATTGAGTCTCCATTTTAGATGTATCTTATGTCAACGGAAAACTTATTCAATCATCTACAAAATGAAAATTTGAAATCTAAGGTATTCCATTGGGAAAAAGTATAAATCATTCTGGAAGCCAATGCTTGATATTTTAAGAACAAAAATTTAGCTAAGAAAAACTTTGGGGTATTACAATATTCCCCCTTGGGAACATTCATCCCAGAATGTTAGGTAGGAACGTTGAAACTTAAAGGTATAGAATAACGCTGACCTAATGTGTCTTCTAAGAAAGGATATAACTGATCTGAAATGTTTAAACTTCTATCATGAAACTGAATTCTGAAATGACTTGCCCTTACTTGTTTTAAGGAGCTGATTCATGCTGAGAGTTTAGGATTCTCCCCAAAATGTTTATGCTCAAATCACACACATTTGATTTGAAAGTGATAACTTATATAAGTACAAATCATGAGGCAACAAGATTTAGATAGTACAAAGGTATTACACTATCTAAGCTAAAATAGCTGGAAAAAAATTTGACATTATGTTCTAAACTCTTATGAACTGAGTCATGACTAAATAACTAAATCTGAAACATGATGCTTGGATTGAACTGAGTTTGCAACATACACGGATGGAATAGATTATCTTTTGGGATGGTCATACGCGTTGGACTTTAGATAGTAGGAATGGGTTAAGAGGTTGAAAACCACAGTAATTTGTCTGCCTGACTGCTAAACTGAATTATATGGGACACTTATACCCAACTGAAGTATATCTTCAACACTCTTTCTAAAGAAGTTCTAGTAGCGTCAGGGAGCAAAAAATCTCTGACATGAGTTATACAACACATCAAACTAAGGAATCACAACAATGAACTACTCTATAGAATGGAATATATACATATAACTCATAAACTAGGATAGAATTACCAAACCTTAGGCAATGCAACTTCTTACTTTCAAGTTTTGCCACACTTCAAAAATACTCTTTGAACTATACTTTCATCTTAAACATCATGCTCATTGATTTCACTTATTTTTGTTACATGGCCGCTGAAATTTCCATCTACTAATGTCTAAACTGAACTAAATTCCTTCATTATCTTCAAGACTATCTTCATACCCACATGTGCACTTATAAACAACTACTTATAAAGCATATTTCTCATATTCTCTAATGCTTCTACCCATAACAACTTTCCTGCACTATTCAGATGGTACACATAAAATATCCTCAACTAACCAAGACACACACAAAACTTCATCGCAAAATTCCTTCAACTTATAGACTTATATAAAACAAGAACAAAACATTTTTTCCTAAATATAACACATAAAACTTCAACTAACCTTGACATGTATTAAAGACTTGGCCTTGATCTTACTCCACAATTACTGCACCATCTTTCATCAACAAGAAATGTTTACTCTTTCCCTTCCAAGCAATTGTTCATCATCACTATCTCAACTAAGGGAAAATGTCACTGAAATTGGAATATGGGTATCCAGAACATGAGGGGAGTACTAAGCGTAACTTGATACCCTACGAAAGCGTGAGGAATAGAGCACTCACGGCATGGACTCATTGAAGAGTCTAATATGAGGACGTACCTGATATAAATCTGAATTTTCATTGATTGTTAAGAGTATCACATGTGCATAATAGTCATGAACTGCATGATCTGAATTTTTTTTAAATTCATAACTTACGGAAAGCGATTTTGACTGCTAAACAAACTGGGAACTCATCATACTAGGAACTAGGAGAGTACATGATTCCTTATAATATGCCTAAACACGAGCTATGATCATGAAACTAGACATAAAGCATGAGTATGTATCGAAATAACTAAAGTGAACTGCTGAAATAAGAATAGATTGAACATCATTCTTTCTCACGGCTAATTCCACAACTTACTGGCACATCTATTATCATCTGAAAACTTAACTTAGTTACTCTTTCTATCATCTCCCCCTTAGATTTAAGTCACTACTCTAAGTCTATGAACAACTATATACACTCTGGTATAAACTGAAATTACTTTACTCTAGAGTTGGGGATATAA